>NC_132801.1:16122258-16362258 GCF_048594095.1 Paramormyrops kingsleyae | reverse complement strand
CGCGGCATAAGCTGCAGGGTGCAATCGCAAAGCTCTTTTAAGGAGCCACACGGGACGCCGCTTCTCCCCCTGTCCCCTTCTTTCTGGGAGCATTAAACCGAATTGCGGAAATGAAGTAATTTCAGTGGGGAGCTGTGATGGCATGTCTAAGGAATTTTTGCCCTAGAATTTTCCCCTCTGCTCTAGATTTGCGCAGAGCACATCCGAAATGAAAGGGGGACTTTCTGAATACAAGAAAACAAGACACTTGTCAGAAATGTCATCTTTTGATGTGTTGCCCAACTAAAATGATGCATCGCTCACTGTTAGAGCTAAACTTGTAAACAGGCTGCCCAGAAGGAGCTATTGCAGGGTATATGCCTTCTCATAATCCCCATCCTCTGATAATGATGATAATAATACCATAAACACGGGATGTGGAAAGCCGGCGTAATGCTCTGTGCATGGCTCATCACCACATACATGCCGATTGTGTGCTGTGTGCCTTTTGTTTTGAGTTTGAAATTGGGGTCATTTGCAGGGTGAACTGTGCTCCAGGATCAGATATCAAAACAATAGTGTCGACGGTATGGAATACAACTTAGTACAGTGGAATAACCCTGAGCTAATAAACAGTGTGCTGAGTTTGGGGAAGGGAAAAAAAAGTCAATTAACCTCTGTCCTGCAACAAATGAATCAGCGGCTGTGATTTGCATTTTTCATTAAGCGAATACAGAATAATTAATTTGGCCTTAAAGTAATCCAGCCGCTGACAGCTGGAGACAAACATCTGGCTGCAGCAGCGGCGCTCTACTGTTTGGCTACATAAAGCAAAGCGAGGTCGGAGAGCTGAAAACAGACTGCCCTGCCACCAGGATGTGCGGCAAATTCTTTGGTAAAAGAGCAGTAAGACTCACAAAGGCTTGCAGTTCATCAAAGCTATTCGCATTAGATGTCTCCTGGTGGTTTCTGCTAAAGGTAGGATATGAGTCAGACGGTACCGGGGAAGGGGAGGGCAGTCATTCTGCTGTATTTCAATGTGTAATATAAACAGCTGAGTCTCATTCTGGAGCAGAATGCATACTTTTTTTTCTGCTGACAGTCTAAAATCAGGCAGAAGCAGCCGATACGGAGCTCTGGTTGGAGGCCTACCTGTGTCAGAGTGCCACTGCTCGGGTCTGATTTACGCTGTGAAGGATGCTGCTGGAGCCTCTCCCCTCGATCCGCTGCTGCCTGTCCTGGGTCAGCCACGCTGAGGCATGTCCCTCTGACTTGCACGAGCGCTGCCGAGCAGCCGGGGCCTCGGGATAAACGGGGAGCGGCGGGAGCTGGGGGGGGGGCGGGGGGTGGGGGGGGGGAGGAGCATGGAGCGGGCAGAATGGAAAATAAAAACAGAGCCGGGGTGGAAGGAAATGGGGCAAGAGAAAGTGCAGGGGAGAAGAAGGAGGGCAGAGGAGGAGGGAGGGAGTAAGGGAGGGAGGCCTTGCTTTATATAGGCACACGGTGCCAGGTGCTCTCAAGCTGATGAGTTAAACGAGGAGTACCGTAACGACCGGCCTCATGTATGAGAAGGAGAGAACCACAATTCATTAGGGGTGGGATGGGGGGGGGGGATATATGTACTGTCCATTAAAACCACGATCAGCATCACAGAGGCATGGGAAGTCACTGCATATTAGGGAGAATGAACAAATAAGGAGGTTTTAAAGGGACAACAAGTTGAAGGAAGCAAGAGCTGGCAGGGGTGTTGAGTGAATGACGTAGAGTCCAGCAGCAGCAGCCATGTATGAACTACTCTGCATGTTTGGGATTCTTCTCTAAAAATCATCCTGTTGCTCCGTCACTGAACACACCAGAGGGACGGAGGGGACATATTCTCATAAGGAGAAGCCGCATCTAGGTCTCTCGTCCAGACTACAGGGGAATATAGTGTCTGGAAGTTAAATTTCATAGCTTTCTCTAGAGTTGACAAATGCCTTTCCGGTTCGTATGTCCGCTTGATGTATTTCGTTATTGCTATTGTCTGTTACCATTTGCTGTCTTGAGAAAACAGGGTCTAATCTCTTTTTACGTTTGATTCATTTCCCTGACACTTTTAGCGAACGCAGCTCAGCGCATTCGTCCGGTATTTCTCGTTGGGGCGTTTATTGACCTGCTGGTATTGCTGCCCCTCGGATCGTTGTGATGGCGGTTATAAACCACTGTCTGAAGCCTCGTGAAATACACCCTTAAACATCTTGTGAAAAAGTGTGATGTCGTTTTGAGAAGGATGGTCTCGGTGTCGTGAGGGAGGTCAATAACCTTTGGCTCGATGCTAGCAAAATAATTGGCAACAGATAAGAACAGTGTAGATATTATGTGAGTCCCGTCCTACAAAACATGTTTTCCACTGACACCAGAGGCTTGTAAAAAAGATTTCCAGCTTTGTTTGAAGGGGAAAAAGGCGAAACTCCCTCAACCATCTGGCCTGTGCGCTAATTTACTGCACAGTCTTTATTTAGCTTGTTTGGCTAATTTGGATCTGTGTTTTGTCCTGGCATCTCATTTCTCTTGGGAATTATAGGTCTTTTCTGCCTCATTTGTTTATGTTGTGATGTGTTACAGCCTGAAATTTCCTCTAAACTTTACAATCCACGCAACCCTTTGAAGAGGCAAAATGGTTAATGAAAAACGACGGTCATAATTATGTACCTTATCACTCCCTCCGTTTTCCTGACCGTGCTAAATTCATGTTCCGGTACTTTTTGGAAGTCACACTGTAAATGAAATGGTGACCATCTGTCTGCCTTAAAATGGGACCACATGCTCCTGCATTGAGAACGCCCTGTAAAATCCCACATTTAGGTTCAAAGAATTCCAAGCAATGATGTAACCATAATGGCCAAGAAGCTTGCAAAACAACTCCTGGATGATGTTGTGGAAGGACACAGATTAGGGGAGGGGCACAAACACCCCCCACCCAAGCAATGTCAGTCAAACTGTCAGGTACAAATGCCAAATACAGTGTATTACTCCAAAGGCGTAGTGTCCCTGAATGCCGATGGGTCAGCATCTCTTATGGGGACGTTTTTCATTGGCAGGAACAAGGAAACCTGTCAGGATACGAAGTATAATAGCAGAACACTGACAGATTCTTACAGAAAACTTGCTTCAGTCTGCAAAAGACCCCAGATAGGGACAGAGATTCACCTTTCAGCAGAATGACAACGTGAAGCACAGAGTCAGTCACTCAAATGGCTTAATAGCAGAGAAGTGAATTTGTTAAACCTGGGCCCTAACCAGAGTGACAGTCTGCAGCAAGACTCCTGTGACTCCCATCAAACTTGACATAGCTCACATACTCCATCATCGCACTATCACAGGCTAACCCGCAAGGGCTAAATGTCTTTGCGCAAATACATTTGATGAACGCTACTCCAACCAAAATACTTCATTTTTATTTTTCATTAACCATGGTTTTCAAAAACATTTTGATGCTTATTGTGGGAGTTGTGAAGTTGGTCTGCATTAAAGGAAAACAGCACAGGCTGTAAATTCTTGTCTAAAAGTGGTTGAAATTACTTATTGGCAGTGCGCAGTTGTTGTTCTGTTCTCCTTACCTCTTTATGAATATTTTTTTTTAATCAAACCCACAGTACACTTTCATCATCTTAGCATTATGGTGTTTCCGATGTGTGATTCTATGGTTGCACTGTGGCTTCACACCCCCAGGAATGACATATTCATTCTCACCCTGGCTCACCGACATGTGGAGAGTGCACATTCTCCTCATGCACACATGAGCTTCAAGCAGTGTCTCCCCACAATCGGAAGACATCCATCCATCTTCAGATAGGAGGTTTATAGTGGTGGTACCAAATATGTCAGACCAGGCCGCCCATTCCAAGGTCTCCGACTCCAGAATATTTCTGTGGGATTCTCAGATGTTCCAAAGCCAACCAGGGCTGTATAATGTCCCGAGCTCGTCCATGGGACGTGTTCAGAGAAGGTCCCTTGGGAGCCAACCAGATGGCATCCTCGTGAGATGCCCAACCCAGCTTATCTCACTTAGCAGTTTTATTCTACCCCTACCTTGGAGAGTGAGCCCAGCGACCTTATAGCAAACTCTTATATCAGCTAACTGTACATGCAGCCTTGTTTTCTCAGTCTGTGCCCACATCTCATGACTATGGGACACAGACTAGCCGGTGAACTGCAAGCCTCGTTAGACAATCCAGCTCCCAGTTCCCCAAAGACTAAACCTGTGTGTGAGCACATGCATGACAACTTCCCCATCCAGGATACACCCTGCTTAGATTCCTGTGCTGCAAGGTCACGTGACCCTGCATCCGACACGTGATTATGGAAAAGGGACAGATAAGTGTCTGAACTACAGATCATTGAAGTGTTTCTTCCTGGATATCCTGTTTTCATTTTCTCATGTGCATCACGTGTTAAACCATGTTATTATTATTATTAATGAATAGTGGTGTCAGTTATGAGAGGAAAGGAATGTTTAAAATGTATTTTGATTATACAAATTAGACTGGCCTTGGATTTTTTATGTATATGAACTTGTAACTGAAAATTCAGTTTAGCAGCTAATTTCCCAGAAACCCTAAATGCATCCAACCTAGGAAACGTAGATAGAAATGCATCTCTGGAATAAAGTTTGTGAATTATCTATATGAAAGAAAAATAAAACTTCTTATATTTAGTTTACATTATTTGGTCCTGATTTTTATGTATATTTTTCTTTATCCTTAATGATTTTTTGTTTCCACTCCACAAAGAGATTTCTTTGTACGAGTTTGTGGTCAGTCGGGTCATGGGAGTTTAAAAGAGGGCGGTCCTATGTGTGAGTTAAGGTCCAAAGGCAGATTCTTTCAGAAGAAAAAACTGGTAGAGATGGAGACCCGTATGGGTCACCACTTCCGTATGAAGGAATTTCCCAGCAGTGGTAACACAGTTGTGGTTTATCTCATGTGAATAAATGACTTTTTCCAGAAGCAGTTCAAAGTGAAGCTAAGTTATTTCAGCAAAATAATACTAGTATACTGTCATATTTCTTCATAAGTTTAAAATTCACGTGGTGGCACTTTTATCATTTACAAATTTGTTTTCTCTGGCATTAAGATAAATTGCAATTATAAAGAGTTTTCTTGGCAATAGGTGAGATAAACTTAATGATTTGTGTTAAGAGGCTTGGTGGATTTGTTAGTGTGGCTGAGTGATCTAAGGTTTAGGTCACAGGCATTTTAATGGCATGGGTTCAGTTCCCAACACTGCCGTTTTTGTGGGTGTTGTGTTGTTCAGCAGGTTAGGGCTCATGATGGGAAGGTCACCGGTCCAGATCCCAGGGCTGAAAGAATGATGTCACAGTTCCCAATTGCTCCAGGGATGGAGAGCAAGTATTTAAGCATAAAAATATAATTTCCCCACAGGGATAAATAAAATACCACTGTTCTATTCTATTCTATTCTATTCTATTCTATTCTATACAACACAGGAACGGCATTATTTTTTCATGGCTCACGGTTAATACTAATCTCGACCACTAGATGTCCTCCTGGGCTTAATGTTCAGAATACAACCAATTTAAGCAAATAACACAAAAACAACGTAAATAAGGTTAGAATCCATGTCATTATAGCTGCAATGAAAAGAGGTTTTAACTCAGCTCCTTAGAGGGTAATAGCCAAAACATAAAACACTAGTTCTTATTTGAATATTACGGCAGAAAAAAAGATTAATACTTCTGTATACCATGCCTTTACTGTTAATTCAAGATCTGTTTATGAACAGCCAGAGCTTAATAAATACTATATGCAACTGTTGGTGATTTAGAGAACATGGCTGCGTATAAAGGCTTCCGTATCCCGGCAGAGGGAGACAACACTACTAGTCAATGCTGCTCAGTCATCAGTTAGTAAAATAACTTAATGCTTTTGTTTTTTTAAAGCGTAGCTTTACCTATGCAAGATACCTTTTTATATACTATATAATATTTAGTTTTATGTACTTCTTATTTTTCCATTTAAAATTGTAATTACAGTTAACCATTTTTTCCACGTTTAATGATTATGTTTTATGTTTTATGATTATTGGGTAAGTAGTAATTTTTTAACAAATTATTTTTTTTCTTTCTTCGTATGTGAACCTTAAGCATACTTTTGAAATTTAAAATAACAAAAAAACTACCAAAAGAAAAATATACGGTGGTTTCGGAAATATAAACATTGTCACGTACAATGAACAGACCACGGAGGACTGATCCTCATAACACAGGATGTAACTTTCCGACGAGTCAAGCTAAGCTTTACAGCCCGACTGTACAGAAGCTTCCCGTTCGGCGCATTGACTTGCACGTGAGGCCAAGTTGCGTAATCCGACAGCAGCCGTGCCATGTGACTGCTTCCAGGGTACGCGCACTCATTGGCTATTTACTGACCAATCACAGTCCCGCTCCAACACGTCAACACGGCGCCGCAGCAAGTTTGTAGACGATGCAAAGGTTGCTAAAGGAAGTCTATAAATGTAGCGTACACAATTTTTAAAGGACATTGAAAAGGCAGAGCCGGTGGGGGTAAAATCATAACTTACTACCTTACATTTTGCTGATTTTTTTTGACTGTCGAGGCTATATTTCGTACATGCTTTATTGTTATAATCTAAGCAGTACAAATGTTTTTTCCCCGAAGTCTCCTCTGTCCATCTTCTAACCACTTATCCTGGTCCTGGAACCAGTAATATAAAACATAGAGCTCAAGGCATACACAGTCATATTCTATGGGAAATTTAGAGATGCTAGTCAGCCTGATGCCATACAACACAGAGGTGGGATTCAAACCCCCACCCCTAGTGGTGTAAGGCACCAGCAATACCGACAGAGCTGCTATGCCATTGCGTGTGCTTTTCTGCATATAAATAATCAAAATGAGTTCTGATCAAGACCTCAGCGATGTCCAATGTGATGTTACTGCATGCGGCAGGGGTTTCACTGAATAAGGCTGCCTCTGTTTGCATCACATGGTCACAATAAACCCCCTCAAAGGTGATTTCAGCTTAGGGGAAACAAAGGAGGAAAAGCGGACTCTCAGTAAGCAGAAGCACATGCTGCTTTTCAGTCCTGATTGCAAAGTAAAACAGTAGAGTAGTGGTACAGGGCTGTGTGCAGAGTTCAGAGTAGGCCATGAGTATTCTTTAGAAATGTTAAGGTCATTTTATGGATTTCTGGACATTGTGGCTTTGTTTCTGTTATGACTCATAACCCCTCTGAAATGCCTATATCTGAGGTGTCTTCTCCAATGAGCATAGGCTGTTAAGTTCTGAATAATGCAATAATGATTTTCATGCAATCACTGCTAATCCCTCATTGGTTCCTGCAGACACTAATTCACCACGTTGCATCCACGCAGCCTTTGATCCATGAAGAGTCACAAAATGACCTTTTGATCACTTATTGTCTGTTATCTGTCCATGCAAAACATATTGGTTTCTGGTGTAAAAGTATTTCACACAAAAAGAAAACAAACACATTAAAAAATCAGTTGTGCCATATTAATTCATAATCCTTTTCCCAATTTTGGGGGACAGCCGCTGCAGGTGTAACCAAAGATGTTTTCAGCTGTGCGCTAGTTGTGCTGGTCCTTCTCCCAAAACCTATGATACGGCTCTCTGTGCGTATAAATCAAGAAATACAAAATCTGAGAAGTGTAATTATAATGAATCTGGCATAGGTGGAATGACAGAAAATATATGACACAAATTTGACTAAAAGAATCAGTGCAGAAATTCCTTCGCTGGCACCTGGCCTACAAGTGTTTGCCGTTTCCTTTGAAAATGATTTCATTCAGGATTTTTGTTCTGGTCCCAGCTACAGTCACTATTCACCACAAAGAAGAGAAAGTAACATTTGTGTTGCCATTTCTTATCATAAAACCAGGACTTGATTCCTCCGAAGACAGAAGCTCTCGGTGACGTGAGTCACCTTTGCATAACTATCAGATAGACATCAGCTCAGTTGCAGTATGTATCTGTGTTGAGCTGTGGCATGCCTCCGCGGTCACAGAGAGTTGCCAGAATGTGGAACAACAGGCTGTACTGGAAATCAACCGAGTCAACCTTGCACTGCGGGAACGGTTGTTTTTTTTTGTTTTTTTTAAAGGAAGATCAGTAATATTTGCTTGCAAAATATAATTGTTAATTTTTATTCATACATGCAAAATGATGCCTAACCTTTCAGTGTGAAGGGAATCCTGACCTTGTTAAACCAGTACAGTTTGTCTGTGGTCAACATTTCATAGTTATATTATAGGGTATTTGTTTTAGATCTATGCACAGGTACTAAAGAGGTATGGAAAGCACGTGAAATATTTTTGTCTGAGTATTTACTAGGATATGTATAATTAAGTTATAAATTATTCATCTTTAAGTATAAAGTCGTTGCTATCTTAGCATTAAGTATGTCACCTTGAGATTAAGAACACAGGGTGTCATTTAAAAATAACAAAAAATAAAATTTGATCTCACTGCCATCACTTCCAGGGTGTAACCGGCTTTGTGCCTTATGCTGCCCGGGATAGGCTCCAGGCCCCCCCATGATCCTGACAGGTTATGATATCACCATGGATGATAAAATCTGATCTGTGCCCATTCTGTTAAACAGAAACATCGAGAAATGAATACCAAATTCGCGGGTTTCCTTACTAATTATTTAATGTCCACAACAGAAACAAAGTTATACTTGTTCTACTAGCTGAATAAAAGCATTGCTTGCGTTAGGTTGACAGTTTTTCCTGACACCCCCCTCACCGTTTGGATCTGCCCAAATGCCTCCTTTTCTATGTGACCTCTCGTTACTAGAGGAAGTGACGTAACTGGAGCGTGCTGTAGTAATCTTGCATGGGTAAGGGAGGAAATTCTCCCGAGAGTTAGGCTACGGTAGAAGAAGGAGAGGATCACCATTAAAATCCATCTCCATCCTCTTTTAATTTGACGGCGATGCCATCCAAAAGCACCAGAACATAATATATACACTTCAGGCTTTCGGTTGAGTGCAGTATTGTCGTGTTACGATAATCGGGGCGAAAGAAAAGCAATGGTGAAAATTGGACTGTGAAAAGAAGGGCGAATTTATCTGGGAGTTGGGGGAGGAGTATATCGGAAAGAAGATCGCTGTGTAGTCGCTGGGGTTTCAGTGTTTGGAGGAAGTTAAACCAAGGTTCCAAAGAAAGACACGGTTAACGTTTTTTCCTCAGCAAGTTACTCTGCTGGCTAAGAAATTCGGTAAATAGTGAGAAAACCATGGAACTGAGAGTAGGGAATCGGTACAGACTCGGGAGGAAGATTGGAAGCGGGTCATTCGGCGATATATATCTGGGTAAGTAGTCATATCGAACGGTAACGTTTCAGTAAGTTAACCTTTATAATTATCCTTAAGCGACGATTACTACCCTTCACGGAAAAGGGTGGTCAACTAGTATTTGTTCCGTCTCGTGCAGTTAGCTGCCTCGTCGTGGTAATAGCCGTGTTGTAGTAGCTAGAGCTGCACAGAGTCCCTTTTTCCCGGATGTGTCGAACATTTTCTTGACAAGGTCCCAGGTTCCACAGCCTTTTCTCCGTCGTTTTAATGCCATAAGCAGGCGGACGGCCGTCTTTGCTGTTTGGCCGTCCTCTGTAGCCTCGCCGCTAGCGCCGTTTCCTTTGTATCATGGCACGGGTCCCGTAAGCCGGGTGACCGTCGGCAGTAGGATGGACACCGGCAGGTCCCGTGCCGTTTTTCGGCTTGTCTCTCCCTTCCCCCCAGCCCGCAGACACTTACGGCCCGTCCCCCGCATTCAGAGCCTCGATTGTCCGACGTGGATTTCCAGCCTCTGAGGCCGATGCCGGCCGTCAAGTGTCTCCTCGTTTTTGTCAGAAAATAAACTGCGAATAAGCAACTAAAACTAAATGTGAGTGCTGTATCAATCATGCTTATCAAACTGGGAATAACCAACCATCAAACTGGGGATATCTAATGAAACCGTGGCTGTAGGTTTCTGAGGCTACTATGTAAATTATTTGTCGACAATACACTCTAAATATGATTAAAGTGGTGCGTAATCGCATTTATTTTAATAATCCGCGAAACAAGCTGTACATTGATATCTAACGCGATAATTAATCTCTAACATTTTGATCGTTATGGATTGATTCATGACAGCATGGACTTTAAAATGGGGGTAAAACGTTACATATGTTTGTAAGTGAAGTGACAGCTAATGGAACGTGTTGGGGCTTGTTAGAGTGAAGTGCCTCAGTGCTGGTAGGTTTTTTTGGGTAAACTATTATTTCACCCTGGTTTTAAAAGATATTTCTGTGCTGTTCTGCCGTTCTATGGCTTTAAATGCAGTGTGTAGGACTACTTGGCAGGCCCGGTTTGTAAATGCCAAAACCTGTGCTTTAATGCAGCTCTGTAGGTACGTGTGTCAGCAGCTGCCCATGTCAGGGTAGCTTCTCTGCCCAAAATTATTTTTGGGACATTGCATTCAGTAATTTACTGGCTTCACTGGCTTTCACTGGGTGCTTGTCTGGCAGACAGGCCTCACATATAGTACTGTGACAGGACCAGTTGAATGCTGAGGTGCAATGCTGCCTGTATGTGTGGGTATTTGTTGGAAAATTTAAATATTTTTTTTTATTGTAGGATTCAACGGTTCTGCTCAGCTATTTCTTTGTAATCTATGGTTAGTCATTTTTTTTGGTTGCCTTGTTAATTGCTTAGTGAATATTTGTAAATAGTGAATGAAATTTTTTTGTGAATCACCTAAACTGAAACTGATTTGATTTTTTTTAAAGGTTTGTTAGAATTTTCAGCAGCATAGAAGCAGTCTTGCTCTTGTAAAATTAAAGAAGTCTGCATTTGCATGAGCAACAGTGTTGAGTATTTGGTATATTTGTGGTGGGTTGATACAGTATGCAGTTAATTCATTATCCTTTATTTTACTGGGCAAAGCATTAAGAACAGTTTCATATTTACAACGACAGCCTGGCAGTTGTGAAGCAACATCACTTTAGTTTTAGTTCCTTCCAATTTGAAGTCTTGTATTTTTAAATCATTCAAAAGGCAGAACTGTAGTGTGTTGTTGCCTTGTTACTCACTGTGGTTACTTTGTGATAATTTGTAATATCACACTCTAATTCCTGTGGATTGAGTTTATTTTTTAATTATTAAGATCCCCATTACCATGTAGTCACAGTTGTGTGTATATATGTGTGACACATTCAGATTATCCTGGTCTGTCAGTAGTGGCATGTTGGTGCTGTTTACTGTTTTGGTGTAACTGCCCCGTATAAGACTGCAGCTGGTGAGTGTTACAGAAACCCTGCTAATATCGTAGTCAGTCCTGTGGTTCCTTCAGCTTGTCTTTTTTCAGTCTGGTGCTCAGATGGACTTCATCGGAAAATAATTTATTGATGAGTTAATATGTAATTAAAGCACATTCAGTTAGTGGATCTTGGCATTAACAGTTTACATCCTGCCTGTCTTCCATTGTGGTGTTTAAATCTAATTTTTATTTTTTAAATTGGCAGAGGAATTGTTCCTAAATGTTACAAAAATGTATTCAGACTTGTGTGCAACTGTAATGTTCTGGATATGTGCATAATATGCATAGATCACATCGTTCAGTGATAGTGCGATGATTCCCCTATATGTTGTTACCTACCTTTAGTTGAAATGAAAATGTTCTAATGGACAAATGTAGCATTGATAAGCTATTGAAGTGCTGGGGACATTTGTGGTTTGTTTTCATGGGTGTGCGAATGATGTTGTCAATGTATTTAAGGGATCATAACCTTCCATGCTTTCAGACGGTTACAGGAACCATACCCCTGTGTTGTGGAGTCTTGTTGCCAAAGCAGCTGAGCCAGAATGCAAACGCTTTTCTGGCAGAGTGGGAAATGCTACGTCTTTAATGCTTCCTGGTCAAACAGCCATGCAGATGGATAGATGGGGGGGAGAAAATGTTGTGACTTGGGTCTGGCTGTTCAATGGTAAAAGCTGCTGTGTTTTAGGCATGCATGTTTTAACGCATCCCAATTCGACAAACAGAAGTGGCGCATTTAGATGTTTATTTGAAATGTTCTTAGAGCAGAAGTCTGATTTTGCAAGACGGGTATGATGTCATGTTAGCTTTGGACACTGGCTTTGCCTGGAGACCTCGAGGCAGAGTGTAATGTTACAAGCAGCTGGCTGGATATTCTATTTAAGAGTCTGCTTCATGTGAAGTATCACTGTTAGACAGCCTGAAAGCCATGTTGGGGAGAATACATACTTTATGGGGAGAAAATGAGAAAGTTGGATTTTGTGTGGTAACACACCCAGTACGCAGCTGCTTTGAAGGACACCAGACAAGGAAATGTTAAGTGTGCGGCTTCTCATTCTGAAAAGGCAGGCTTCCTAGATAATGCTGTTCTTGGTGTAAACAGGGCTTTTTTTTCTGTTGCTTTTTGTCCCACTTGGGCAAATTGCATTCTGTGTAATTATGCTAGTGATAAAGGTCTGCTCTGTTTTGTAATCTACTGGGATGGCCAGCATGTTTGCGTGGTTTGTGTGGTTGAGGGTCACAGTGGATGTCAAAATGCACACTTAGAATCTATAGAATATGGAGTGCAGTATTATGTAAGGTGTGATTCCAGAGATTACTCCTTTAAACGACTGTTTTAGTGGGTTCTGCATTCTGTGCATTACTATTTACTCGGCATCTGAGGTAAATCTTGCGCTCATATTTATAATGTTAGCTCCTGCCTCCCACATACATCCTTTTGCTGGTTGTTAGCAGCTTGAATGAAGGCATGGCCAATGGTACTAAAACCTATTAATAGGTCTTAGAGATCTGTTTTAAAGAGAACAGTCAGGGGCCATGTTTGAGGACAAATGTGTATCGCCTGAATACACTGCCTTTGGGTTCTCAGTATGAGAGTCACTGTGGGATTTGACTAGATTATGCAAATGAGCTGTCAGTTGCTGGGATCCCCTCCCTTATTTATGATGGAACAATGTGCCTTTGTGGGGGAGGTTCTGCACTCCCTGGGGCAGGTAGACAGGGTGGAGTGCAGTGGAGCTTTGTTAAAGGCGCACAATATGGCAACCGATTGTGCTTGTAGGGGTCGAGCACTAGAACATAGTGCACTCATTTCATATAGTAGATGAGAGCCGTGCTGATTGACACGAGTGCTGGCTGGCAGTAACAGTGCATAAACTGTGTTTGTGTCCCATTATCTGATAGTGAGTTTGCATCTTTGCAGGGTGAGGAATCGGCATTTCTGCATAATGCAAGTTAATTTGTCATGATTTTTTGTCATGAATTTTATTGGTGGTCTTTGTGTTGTTAAACGACTGTCCTAAGATCATGCAGGATGAAATTATTGGAATCACAAGGACATCTCAAAATAAAACAATTAAATGCCCAAACATCAATAAAATGTGGCAGTTTAGTTTTAAATTGGTAATATAACCACTCAAGCACAGTCTGATTGGTCTAGATCCAGTGTCCTTGTCGGTCCGGATATTGTTCCGGCCTGGCTATGTATCATGTCTGAAGCACCTGTGACAGCTTGCTGAATGACATTTTTCAGGCTGTCTTTATGTTCAAGCAGTGCTATTTAATATTTGGAAAACCTTCCAAAAGGTATTTTCCTGATAAAGTAGTAATCCTCAGAACTCTTTCCTCTTAACGCTTGGCTTCTTATACAGTTTCATTGTTGCCCTCATGACGCAAAAGTAATCTGATTTTGTTTTGAGTGAGGACATTTGTGTTGGTTATGGGCTGCATGCCTTTACTGATAGGCCAAAGTAATAGATGTGGCTGTTTTTGTTTGTGTGGAGGGGTGGTGGTGATGAAACTATAATTTTCAGGTGTCTTCTGTTGAAAACAAGCTGTAAAATAGAATTTAACTTGGCTGTGTAACTTCTCAGGCATGTCACTATTGTTTACCACACTCTTGTTCTCCTGCAGGCATGCCTGATCGGCCACCATTATGACATCATTGTTCACACTGCCTGACTTCATGGTGCGTTCGTTTTTCTCTCGAACTCGGAAATTCCGAGTTGAGTGACATCACATCCGACAATCTCCCGTTCGAGCTACCCACATCTCGGAACAAACATGGCTGCCTCCATGAACACGTTGCTTTGTGTTGTTGCTTTATATTTTAGCAGATTTGGAGTTTTCCAAATGGAGATTTTTCCGAGAGACAAACAAGAAACACGAACTAGTCAAACCACATTAAAAGCTTTATAAAATATTTTAGTACATTCATAGCGATATTCTTTTTTCGAACTGTAAACAAGCTACAAACAAACCGAGTCATCATGTTGAAATTACGTCACAGGGGCAACTCTGACAACAAAATTCCGACTTCAACGTCATAAAAGAGGCGTGTTTCCGACAGGAAGTGATGTTTTCATCCGAGTTCCGACTTGGAGAGAAATAATTGAAAGCACTATCAGTGCTCGACAAATGCCTTGGATGAATAGACAGAGATTGGGGGTTTTAAGGGCCAGTGATGGAAACGGTTGTTTCCAGTGAGACCTAGCTCAGTCTTCCTTGCCATCGTAATGGTTTCCCAGGTGCAGGGCTGTTTTGCATAAGTAGCTGGACGTGGTGGTTTTTCCGTACGGCAGCTAAATCACCATAGTTGCATAACAGCATTTAATAAGTCTTAGGCGGCTGCTCAGCTGTTGCCAGGAAGTGTTGCAACAAGATTTTGTCCTGTAAGCAAGAACATGTGTTAGTGGGGAGTCAGATCTGAATGTTAACTCGCTCGGTGCTGTGTGCGATTAAGTAGTGTCCGTTTCCTGTTGTGCCTCTGCTTTATCACACTCCTGGCATAACCCCATCCCATAGCAGCTTGTCCTTACAGCAGGTCAGTCATGACTGCCCTCCGGTGGCGATCGCAGGTGTGGTGTGACTCACCCACCCCAAAATACCTAAATAGTTCTGCAAGCCTTGGCAACCAATCAAAAAAAGTATCTTATTTGTCTGATGGTGCATCGCTCTCATAGAATTACTGTTTTCATGATGTCTGCTTTGTTTGGTTGACAGCCAGTAGGGGCTGTGGTGACCTATGTATCAATGTTATAACAGGTATATTTTAAGTAGGACTGGTTGAGAGTTTTTTTTCCTGTGTTTAAACTATACTCAGACCTGGTGAATCTCTCTCTTTGAACTGGGGATGTGTGTTGATGCTGGCTGCTTCGGTCTGCTGGTTGTTACATATCTCATCTAATCAGGCTGTCCTCAGCTTCCTAGCAGAATTTAATTCTCTGAGACCCTAGAACCTGTATTTGTTGGTTTAATTTAATGGCTGGTTGGTCTGGAATCCGGCATATGATTTGTGCATTAGCTGGAAGGATATCCCATGTAGGCACAGAATATTTCGGGATATTATAAATGTCCTGTTATCGCATTAGTCTGGAATTGTCCTACGGAGAGCAAGTTCTGTTTGCCCTTCTAGGTTGCAAGGGCAAAGTTGTCGTTCACATATGCAGATTTCCAGCTTTGGGTTGAGATGGTAGGCCAGAATAAGCACAACTGCTTTTGAGTCATCAATAGGCATTGAAGCTTTGTTCCCCACCTCATGCAAATTGCAAGAAGCAGAAGTGTTCTTGGTTCTACAGTGTGAAACTGACATGTGATTGTATGTGAAATTAGCAACATACTGTTCTGTGTACGTCATGTCTCTGGAGTTCGGGGTTGAAGAGAAGATCCAGGTGGAGTTTTAGAACTGTTTGTGTGGCTGTGTGTATATGTGCGCTCAGCATTTCATAAGGAATGGAATACATTAAATGTTCCCTGTATTACCCAGAAAGGGAAATAGCTTGTGCACATACTTTTTTTTTCTTCTGGTTTTGTTTTCGGTGGCCCCAGAGGACTGACAATGGTTGAGCATGATTAACTCCAGCTGCTGTGAAATGTGTTGGGGGAGGAGCTTTTAATTTGTGCCCTATTTAAATCTTCAAGGTCAAGCTGTAGCCCTGCTTCAATAGTTTGAACACGACACGCTTGTAGAGTTCCACGATTTTCACTCCTGCAGGCACTGAGCGTCCTGCGTAAGATTATTCAGTGTGGCCACAGAGAGACCATTTGCAGTGTACTTACTGAAATCACAGTAGAAGCTAGTAATCCAGAACGATGCTTCACTCATCCTTTCTGTCCTAGTTTTTCTGGTTATGAAGTGCTGATCTAATGTGGCTTCGGGAGTGTCTGCCGTTTTTGTGAGTATAGTGTACCTGCCTGCAATTTAAGAATTATCTTAACTTGACTAATGTTCAATTGCTCTTTCCTATGGGGAAATTGCTAGTTTTTTTTTCTTTCTTTCATTTAAATACTTTTCCAAATCTATCTTGATCTGAAGTTCTCATTCAAGACTTTTTGATGTTGAACTGTTACACGTTCAAGTGGCAATTCAAACAAAAGTTGCCACGTGAGGTTGATGGAAAAGGTTCCCGACACACAATCCAGATAAAGCTCGCACGGAGAGTAAATGAAATTAAAAGTCGGTTTATTCCATTAAAACAATCCGGTTGACTTTCAGGTTGTGAACAAAGGATGAAAGAAACAAAATAAAGCAGCAAAATAAGTATTCCACAGAGTAATATTTCCTTTCGTTTGCGGTCAAGAAATTGTTCCTCTTCACCATCTAACCTCCCCAGTGCTCTATCAACCAATTAAAGCCCTGCATTCGCGTCACAGGCGTCAGGTGGTGTGTCTACATACCACATGACTGGTAAGTAATCGGTCACATGACAAGTTTACCACGATCACAAATAAGGCTCTACACACATGGATATATTTTAGATGAATGTTTGGTAGAAATGCAGTGGTATATTCGTACATTATTGATGAGTAAATTGGGCAAAGAATATCGCTGTTTTTCAGTTTTAGGGAAAAAAAAAAGTTTAAAGGGATATTTAAGTAAATGTATAGATCATGGCATTAAGTTGACAGTGCTGCCTTGAGTGTAAGGAGACCTTCTTAATATCCAGTAGATAATTCCAAGGGAAATTTCAAAGCGTTTATTTCTTAATTCTTGCATTATTTCATAATGAATGTTTTCACTTAATGTAGAATATTAGCTTTTCCCCTCCCTTGCTGTATTTCAACTGGATGATTTTTATTATGGTTTTTACTAACCTTCTGGTAAAGATTAGAGGTGCACTAATATTGGGATTGTCATCTGTGCTGATCTAGACCTATTTGACGGATCGGGTATCGGCCATACATGACCAATCCACGTCCAATGCTTATTTTAGTTTTCGACAGTCTCTAAAAAGATGACTCCTATTTTGTGTTAAATGTATTTGTACAAGCATGACAGTTTTTTTCACATTTTGGATGTTTTTTTTTTGCAAATGCAAGCTGAACACTGTCTGCTACTCAGTGGGTGTGTGTGCAGTGTTTTCCACATGCTGTGACATCATGCGCATACCCTTCATAGTACGAGGAGCTTAGGAACACCAGACGGGGGGGGGGGGGGGGGGTTACAATCTGGAAGTATTTTACGCTTTTGACAGCGACTACTAGCACAGCGATTTGCAATTGTTGTAAAAACAATGTTTTGAGAGGTGGGAGTAACATTTAGTGGAAAATCCCACTAAACGTGCACAAATTGTCAGACTCAACGCGAGGAATATGAAAAAAGCAGTGGATGATTTGAGAGTCACTAGCTTGGGCTGTTTTGCACACTTGCTACAGCTTGTGATACACGAGGGGCTGCTATCACTTTGAAGTGACGCCGCTAGTGGGTGAAAAATTGTGGGGCCTTTTAAGTATTTCCCACTTGCGTGAAGTCGCTTGGAAGACGTTCAAATTGAACAGCAAATGCTTAAGATGGAGAAACGAGGTGGCACAGTATGTCATGTATGTTTCTAGTAGCCTAATTAGTGATTTGTCATGCATTTTTCATCAGTATTTATTCATTTTAAAATATTAAAGTAAAAAGATCTCGTATCAGAATCTTTATTGGTGTCAGCAGTTGCGTATCAGAATCGCGTCGGAACTGAAAAAATGTGGATTGGCCCATCCCTAATAGATACACGATTTACAGATTAGCATCTGATATGCAACTGATCATTATCCAAAAATATCGGCTTTATTGTGATGTGTCAATCTTAACCGATATTTAAACTTCAAATCAGTATTCAAAGTTAGCAGCACCAAAGCGAAAGACACAACTGCTAAAATAATGGATTGCATTGGATGATCCAGCCATTTTCCGCGGTGCAGGAGGAGGGATTTTGTTGGCCCACTCAGCACTCAGAACCTTGCTGCGGTCTCTGGAGGCAGCGCTACTCTGACGTCTCACTGCCTGCTTTTTATGATGCGCTCGCCCGACACGTTTATGAGATCTTAAGAAGTAACATCAGCAACATCACTTTCACCACATATCCATGCAGTTATCAGGGTCACCCCCCCCCCCATGTTGTGGGATTTTCAGTTCTAACACAGCCTTGTATAAGAATATTTTTTTAAATGTTGCTGCTGCTGCTTGTAAGGAAACTGGTATGAAACTTGAAGGCTGGGTCCCTGTTTGTGTCCCCGTGGGTGTCATGTGGCCCTCATTAAATCTGTGTATTGCCATCCCCTCTGTCCTCCCCATTTTGTATGGTGTCTTTTCTACAAAACATGAAAACTAGGCTTGAAGTGTTCACAGAAGGTTGCAGTGTTTGAGGGCATAACCGTGAGAGATTTGAAATCTGGACAGGTCCCCCTCATTGAATTTGCATCCCCTGGAGTGTATTGATACTTCTCAGGTCATTGTCTTTGGAGCATAGCTTTCCCAAACATATTTGAGATGCTGGAGTGAAGTAGGACAGGAGGAACGTGAAAATGAAGTTGCCTTAGGAGTCTGTCTTGCTCTTATGTCATAGATGTTAAAGGCTCTGGCCTCTTCAGCTGGAGATTCCCAAGTGTACCTACAGTCCATTTTCACAATCGGTAGGACCTCTTGTTAAAAATCCAGCCTTTTTCGCGGTCTTCAGTGCTTAATGTTAATAGAGCCAAATATCTTCTACTATCCAGAAGGATGCAAACCGTAGCTCTGTGGTCCCAGAAGCACGGTGGATCTGTGGTCTGAGGCCACTTCTCAATAAATTCCAGGTTGTTTTTCCTTCCAAAGAAATGTTTGGTATTTATAGTCATTCCCTCTTTACATCAGTCTATTAATATCCAGAGTTTTAATGTTGGCAGTCGCTATTGTTGCTTAGCTGGCCTGATATAATGGGATCCATTGGGCATTTGCTTTAGTCAATGAGGTGACTCAGAGCAGACTCTGTTAATGTGTGAGAAGCCTATGAAATCCTTCATTTAAGATGCACCGCAACCCCCTCTTTTGCTGTGACTTCCTGTCTCTGTCAGCAAGAGGTCTCATTCCCCCCCCCCCCATTTCCCATCTGCCATAAAATCGTTCCCAGAATTCACTGCCAAGTGGCGAGTCTCTATATGGTAATATGCATTAAATTTTGCTTTACCTTGATTTAAAATTGATATGCTAATTACTGCTTATAATTAATATTTCAGTTCCAGTATTGCTGTCATTTACATTGCATCTTCAGGGTGTTAAGACAATCCGATTTCAAAAATGAATTTTGAAGGCAGTCGCCATCTGACAGCGTTTGGGGCTCCGAGTGAAGGACGGTGGGAAGAGAGCAGCTTCCTGTTGGTTGAAGTTGGGAGCAAACCATACATTGACATTGTTTTGAAGGGTCAAAGTTCTCCTTGGAGGGTGGGTGGCTTGAAGAAGCCACTCTCACTTATGCTCACATCAATGTGGCAGCATGCTTATTGGTATGCTGACGATAAATTTTGGTCCAGCTCCTCTGCCTTGGACACCTTATAAGATTGTGTTCCATGTCGTTGCAGGACACGCTGATGTTGGTGGGTGATGATCACATTTTCCCACTTTGCTGCCAGCAAACCCCACAAAATTAGACAGTTGCTCGTTTATATAATTGATAAAATTGGCAGGAGGTGCTGGCCGCCTTGTCATGGCCGAGCTATCTGGAGAGTATGAGTGACTCACAAGCCTCGCTATGGGGTTTGTATATGGGAGTAATCACTATGTATCCTTTGCTCACTTTAGAATTTGAATGTAAATGTTATCTTTTTAGTGAAGAAGCTCCTCCCGTTCCCCAGCTGTGCACTAACAGCCGTGTCCCTTCCTCCTCAGGCACAGACATTTCAGTCGGGGAGGAGGTGGCCATCAAGCTGGAATGCGTGAAGACGAAACACCCTCAGCTACACATCGAGAGCAAGATCTACAAGATGATGCAGGGCGGTGGTAAGCAAGGCCTGCACTTCTGTCCTGTTACCCCCATACTTTCATCTCTACACCCTTCTGACCTCACACGCCAGTCCTGCAAAGCGATATATGAGGGCTCGATCTGATACATCACGCCATACACATTTTTCTCCTTGTGGATCCAGTGTCACTGAAAAACTGGTTTACACTAAGTGATCCAATGTTAGGTTTCTCCCATGTGGAGTGGCTTGGTGTGAGTCACCCTAAAACCCATTCTCAATGTCAAAGGGTGAACCAGAGTTAACAGCACCTTCGTGCTTGTCTGCATGGATGCTCGACCTGTCATGGGGAGGCTCTCGCATTCAGCGATTGGTGCTCTTTTCATCAAGCATCTAATGATGTTATGTAATGTCAGATGCATGTATAATGATAGTAGCGGTTACCTCATGCAAGAAAAACAGGCATCGTCTGCACGTTACCAGGGCAAACCGGAGTATTAACTGTTTGGAGCACACCCTCCCAGACCCAGCGGAGTGTGTATCTTGGCTTTCTGCGTGAAGGCCGTGCCTATATTCACTGCGCGCTGCATTAAGCCAACACCCTTCATTTTTGCTGGAAATGAAACTGGCTACAGGGTAAATGGGCTCTCCAGCTGCACGCTGTGAGAACTGCGAAGGTCCTGAATAGTCTCAATCCGCCGGCGCGCCGACCCAAGCGAGTCCTTGGAAAGTGGAATCCCATTTATAATGGATGCATTGGTATAGCTGAAGTGCCGAGTGACATTTACAGAGTGAATTCCGAGTCCAGGCAGACAGCAGCACCGGCGTTGATTCCCGGACAGGTGGTTAGGTTTTAAGATCCTGGAGTTAAGCATAATCCGCAATGACACAAAGGAGTGAACAAAGCAGAAGGGTTGGTCATTTGTGTAGCGCTCCTCCATTAATTAGTTGGCCAGACAGCATCTCGTGTCTGCTGCCGAATTCTGCTGCCGAATTCTCCAGTGCAAGCGATAAGTGAGCCTTCAATGTGTGGAGCATCGCTGTAACGATATCAGGACAGATCCCTCCCTGCAGCGGTGCTGCTTTGGCTGGGAGGCTCGTGTCTTCAGGGAGCACGCAATGCATGGCTATGACAGAGAAACGCTCTTGGAAAGTCCGTTAGGGTTAAGGTGTGTGCAGAATTGCGTTGTTTGAGTTTCGAGTGCGCCCAGGCCTGGGTTGCCCATTTTGCAGCCGCGATCACTGAAGGATTCCTCTTGAAGTTCCTGCTAAAAGCTTACTCTGTGCTTTCCTGAAACGGCAATCTTTGTAACGCTTCGTAAACATCACTCTGACAGACCCCAATGTGCTTAATTATTGAGGTAGCTTTGGTCGATGTGAATCCTCTTAACCCTTCTTGCCTTAGCTCTGCTTAATGGTTTGGAGTTGTCGGATTTGTTGATGTCTTTAATAGTTGACTGTGTTGAAGGGGTAAAAATAACCCCCCGTCCCCCCAAGCTTCATTTTGGTCCTGGTTTTTATAAAATATAAATGTTACAATGTTGGCTTATTCATACTGCTTTTACTGTTTTGCCCCTCATTGTTCCTGGAGCTGAGAGCAGCTGCCAGCTGTGAACCATGTGACCACTGCTTTGGTGTGCACTGAGCGTGCTCCTACCCAGCACGTCCTCCCTCCCCATCCCCTCCCCCTTTTGTCTGCGCCCCAGCCAGTCCTGGCATGTCGATGGGGGTAGGGCCCAGGCATTCTGCCTCTGTGGCACTCTAAAGAGCGAGCTTGGGTCCTGATGAATATTCAGGGGCCGCCCATCCTGCCGCGTGTGTCCTGCTTCGTGTGTCTGACTGACCGCTTGGGCTTTAAGTTTGCCCGCTGTCTGCCTGCTCTCGTCCCTCCCCCCTTCCCTCGGGCGCTCGTACTGCGGGGCCCTCAAGCTGTTACCACAGTTTCATAATTTTCCCTAAATGGCCGTTCGACTGCAGCAGTGCTTTCAACAAATTAGGAATGGATTCTCCCCTTAGGTCTCTGTTAGCTGTGTTAACTATATCTGGCTGTGTGTCTGCACACGGGGAAAGTACACCCCAGTTGACCTGAGGCTGGGGGCTGTGTCGGGGATAAATTTGACCCCTGTGCACAGCCAAGAATAGCTGACCTGGAGGCAGCCTGCCGCAAAACGCTGAGCTGTGTGAAGCGTCCCTGTGGCCGGTGCTACGCAGGCCCCTCGGCCTGAGGGCCCCCGGCAGCTGCTGCGAGTGCCGCTGGGTGCGGGAGGCTCTGATTAACCCGCTATCTGCGGCTCGCGCTTTCCCCTTCCCCTCCTCTTTTAGCCGCAGTCTCCCCTGTGGTCCCAAAGCTCAGGACCCGGCCTGAAGTTAGCTAGCGTGAAGCCACATGCTGCGTCGAAGGTATCGTTACCCCCCCTTACTCAGCTGTGGAGCGCCGTACCGGCCTGGATATCAATGAGATCGGTCTGTTAATAGCTGAATTATAAAGCCCTTTGTGTCCCTATACCTGCAAACCCCTGTGGCATCTCCAGGGTTCGGTCCATCCTTTGTAACTGTGCTTGTAAGTCACCTCTGTGTGGGAGTGTTTGTGCACTGTGTTGTTTCTCTGAATGTGAAGCATATTTTAATCAGACCATTTTTTGGGTGTAAACAAACACCAGCTACCCCACCCGCCCACCCCATAGTCATTGCGGTCTTAACACCCACGTTGTTAATTTAAAGCACACTTCTGAAGCAGCTTCCTGAAATGGGTGCAAAACAGAGAGCCTGCTCCTGCAGCAGATCTGCACAATGTCCCCACTTGTGATGCATGCATATGAAGGCGGACAAACCGTGCGCTATGGTTTCTGTGCCGCATGTGTGGTGCTTGTCACGAGGTAGCCGGCTGCGTGTCTGACTCTGCATCTGCTTGTCCTTCCTGCAGTCGGCATTCCCACAATCAAATGGTGTGGTGCTGAAGGCGACTACAACGTGATGGTCATGGAGCTGCTGGGGCCCAGCCTGGAGGACCTGTTCAACTTCTGTTCCCGCAAGTTCAGCCTGAAGACCGTGCTTCTGCTGGCCGACCAGATGGTACGGCGGTTGGTGGGGGCCTGTTTAACCCGGAGGAGGGCTGGGTTCGATCTGCGGAGGGCAGGCAGAGAGCTGTGAAGCCGTCCACGTGACGCTTAGTCAAATATGTACCGGGCGAGTTTCCGTCTGGCCAGGTCTGAGTATATCAGGCGCCACACTGAAGCTTCACAGAGCAAAGGCGTCTGAGGATTTGTTTGGACATCCTGTTTCACAAGACAGAACTCATTGTCTTGGTTTTAAGTTTTAATGGCTACAGGTTCTAGATGGACCAGAGCAAGCCAGAATTAAGTGCGACTGAATATAATAAATTTGGTTCTCATTCAGGGTTCAGAGCTACTTGTGTAGACAATGGTTTTACTCAAGCATGTGTGTCCAGCAGCAAGTCGGTAGTTCTGACAGTGACATGGAAGTACTGCTTCATTACTTCCATTGTGTTAGCAGAATGCATGATGGGGTTTATCCAGTATCATGTCCTCAATTAAGTGAACATGAATTCCTCACG
Organism: Paramormyrops kingsleyae; assembly: GCF_048594095.1. Taxonomy (NCBI): domain Eukaryota; kingdom Metazoa; phylum Chordata; class Actinopteri; order Osteoglossiformes; family Mormyridae; genus Paramormyrops; species Paramormyrops kingsleyae. The sequence goes on along the minus strand of NC_132801.1, from coordinate 16,338,441 downwards.
CCCTGGTTTTTGCATAGTGAACAAGCTGTGCTTGCTCAACTGCATTGTGAGGATCCAGCATTAGATACCTTTGCTGCCCCCTGCTGGATGAGGTGCTACAGGACGACCAGTGTTGGATGCCATTTCCAAAAATGGAGAAAGCTGTAGCTTTATTTTAGAAACTCGGCAATGAAGTAGCTAGTTAGGTGTCTCGTTTTTGCAGAATTCATTGAACACCTAACAGAGCGAACCTTAACAGGTTTATGTATAACATGAATTTTCATTCAGTGTTTAATGCAACAATTTTAAGGGCTCCTTTAAGGAATGCAGTGTGCCAGATTTCATCTTCTTACCCAAGGGGGAAACGTGACATCATTGTGCTGTGTCATGACCCTCCAGTTTAACTCTGTTTTAAATCCACCTGCCACAATGTGAAGCAAAGGGCAGCGGCTGTATTAACCCGCTCCGCTGCTCGTTGCAGATCAGCCGCATCGAGTACATCCACTCCAAGAACTTCATTCACCGGGACGTCAAGCCCGACAACTTCCTGATGGGCCTAGGGAAGAAGGGCAACCTGGTCTACATCATCGACTTCGGCCTGGCCAAGAAGTACCGCGACGCTCGCACCCACCAGCACATCCCCTACCGCGAGAATAAGAACCTGACGGGCACGGCGCGCTACGCCTCCATCAACACGCACCTGGGGATAGGTAGGCGGGGCCTGATGGGGGGGGGGTGGTCCCTAGCATCAGTATTGCGGTCTTCTGAAACAGTATTTATTTTATAGAGACGTACCGGGATTTTCTGGCTCATGGAAACTAGAGAAGGGCAGTCAGTTTGAAGGGCTGCAGAAAACAAATTGCTATGAAATATAAATATAGAGAAAAACCTGAGAAAATCCAATACTGAAGAGCAGTTGTGGTTGAGACGCTGTGGTTCTAAAAGCTGACGTCTGGACTCCCCTTCCTCCGCTGAGCAGAGCAGTCCCGCCGTGATGACCTGGAGTCCCTGGGCTACGTGCTCATGTACTTCAACCTGGGCTCGCTGCCCTGGCAGGGCCTCAAGGCCGCCACCAAGAGGCAGAAGTATGAAAGGATCAGCGAGAAGAAAATGTCCACCCCCATCGAGGTCCTGTGCAAGGGCTACCCCTGTGAGTGAGCGCGCCGGAGCTGGCTGCCAGCCCCGCCGCGGCTGCGTTTCTAAGCCATGTTTGGTTTTCTCCGCACAGCCGAGTTCGCCACATACCTCAACTTCTGCCGCTCCCTGCGTTTCGACGACAAGCCGGACTATTCGTACCTGCGGCAGCTTTTCCGGAACCTGTTCCACAGACAAGGCTTCTCCTACGACTACGTGTTTGACTGGAACATGCTGAAGTTTGTGAGTGTGCCAGCCGTTTGGGGGACACTGGGAGTCCTTCTCTCGAACATTACAGAAATATGGTACATTCTACTAAGGTCAACATAGATCACTGAATGTCTCAATGACCTTAACTGAGAAGCACTTTGTCTGCTGTTGAGATAAAGTAACCCTCCATGGAGGTCCTTCACGTTCTGCTGGGCCCTTGACACCGACCGTGCGTGTGCCCACTCATATGGGGGTGCTTCCTGAGCTCAGGTCTCCGGTCTCTGTCCTCAGGGGGCCAACAGAGCGGCGGAGGACGCTGAGCGTGAGCGCAGGGAGCGGGAGGAGAGGCTGAGGCACAGCAGGAACCCCGGGGCCAGGGGCGTCCCCTCCGCCTCCGGCCGGCCCAGGCCCACTCAGGAAGGAGCGCCGGCGACCCCGCTGACCCCGACCTCTCACACCGGTCAGCACTGCTCCCACATGACACCGCCGGCGAGCCCAACCCTGACAGTCTGTCTGTTTTCCCGAGTAGCTTAAGTCAAGGCACTCGGCCCCCCTACAGCTGTCAAGTCACATGGTCTATCGATAACTCGTATTGAGCTGCTCGTTCTCAAGCCTGAACCAAATATCATGCCAGTGGCGGCCGCAGGTATAAATATCAACCGGCCTTGTTCTGCTACATAGGGCTGAGTGTGTGCCTCACATGCTCCCCCTGCTGGCCCGTGAGGGGTCTGCAGCTGAGCCACTTACTGGCCTAGTCCATTGAGTCTGGCAGTAGCTGTGGCCATCGCAGGGCTGAAGGTTAGGGCCTCAGCAAATGCGCCATTTCGATACACGGCTTTGACGTCAAATCTCATCCCCTCCCCCAAGACCCAGCAATAAAATCTGCTGTGGCCCCTGAAAGTGATATTCAGAGCTCAGTTCCGGCCGCCTCTAATATGGGGCCTGTGAGATGCTCTTCAATCAGGCGTCCGTACGGTGCTTCCGCTTTATGGGAGGTGTGCGGTACAGCCATTGTCAACATGTTCTCCTCTCTCCATCTCCCCCCCCCCCCAGGCGTGGAGCGAGAGAGGAAGGTGAGCATGCGGCTGCACCGCGGTGCCCCCGTCAACATGTCGTCGTCTGACCTGACCGGCCGGCAGGACACCTCGCGCATGTCCACCTCACAGGTACGGGACGCCCCCACCGTTCTGACGCGCGCCTTTCCGCGTCGCCCCCACCGTTCTGACGCGCGCCATCCGCGTCGCCCATAGTCGCTATCCGAGTGTCATGCCGTGCCCACTGACGGCGTCTCCCACTCTGCACAGCTGCAGAACTTCCTGTGCTCCATCCTGTTCACGCGGGGGTGGGGGGGGACAATGTCTGCTGGCCCCGATCTCGCTCGCTAGTTTGTGATCTGGTGGCGTCTACTGGTTCATCAAGGTAGCGTAGCTGGGGATTATGGGATTTTGTCGAGGGTAAATGAATAGGTAGTGTTGCATTTTGCCTGGTCTCTTCTAAGTTAAATACAGGTTTTAATATTACCCTGGAGCCCTTTTATTGGGGAGCGGCCGCCTTCAGGAGGCTGCCGGTGTGGGCCAGTTCTGACAAGGCCTCCCATCAAGCCGCACCAGCCCCCGTCTGCCTGGCCCAAGATCAGCTTAGCGCCCGATAGCGTGTCTGAGCCCTGCAATGACAGCGCAGGACATGCATGCATCAGCCTGGACGCGGCTGTTTTTCTGGGCTTGAAACCGTATGTTGCAGAAGCGCCTGGCCGCATGCGACTCTGAATGGGGCGCGTTTGGGTGCGGGCACTTCAGAGGTCAGCGTGGACGGCTGGCCAGCGTGGGGAAGGTGGACGGGCTGAGGGAGCCGCACATTGCTTGGCATGATTTGGTAATCCAACCCGTGCTGTGAGAGCGCCTCCTGCTGATCGCTGTGGAGCCAAACGTCCCATTTTTGTTCCCTCTCCTCTTGCTTCTGCGTGAGGGTTTTAACGTGCACTCCCCACTTTTCGCAGCGGTACCTCTGTGCCGTTAATCTGGAGTCGGCCTGTCGTCCTCTGTTCCTCCCTTTACGGTTGGATTATGAAGTCATGGAGATGTGACAGTGCTGAGTGCAGGCGGCCCTCTGATTGTTTGCCACGCTGTGATGTGTCCTGTCTTCACAAATGGCTTCTTCTCCCCCCCCCCCACCTCAGAATAGCATTCCCTTCGATCACCACGGCAAGTAGCTGCTCTCCACGTTCTCGTGTGAAGGCAGCACTGGGTGAGTGTTGGCCGGGTCCCTCGTGCGCGGCACCCCCCCCCAACCCCCGCCGGACGCCCACGTGTCCATCTCCTATAAACGTGCGGCGACTGCGAGCTTAGGTTTCGCGTCTCCCACGTCACAGTTCATGCTTTTTGCGATGCCCCTTGTAGCCCCAGGCTTGCGAAACCCTACATTATTTAGGAAGACATCATGACAAAAGACCAGTTCGCGTCCATGAGCCCCAAGCCGGGCATCACTCCATCCACACTCATCCACGTAGTGCTTGGCCTCTGTCGTCACTGCAGGCATAGCAGAGCGGCGTTAAGCATCTTGGCCAGTGGCTTGTTGAGCGCCGTTATCCACTGCAGACGCACGTGCATGATATCCCTACTGCCGCTAGCGCCACAGGTCTCGGTCTGCTGGCACGTTTCTGCGCGGGCCGCTGGCATGACGGCAGAGCTGTAGGTGTGGCGTTGAGTGGTTTGGTTTCCCCCCACTAAGCTGCTGTGTGTGGTGCTCCAATAGTGTGCAGTGCCTAAACTCACCGCTTTTCTTCCACACCGCTTGGACTCTGCCTGATGCCCTCGTTCCCTCCTGCATGCTGCCCGCTCAGACTGTCCTCCTCCTCCTTTACCGGTCCATAGGCATGGTGCCAGTCTAAAGGGCGCCGGCCTCCCAGAATGTAGCACTCGTCGTTTTGTGTGTGATGTGAGGAAGTATTTCACTAAACTACTTCCCCGCGGCGCCTGTCTGATGCTGTGTAAGGTGCCTAATACCAGGAAGAGGCCGAATGAGCCCCGTCTGTGGGCCTCCCTTTCTGGAAGAGCCTTGCAGCTTCTGCGGGGAGGACACCCAGTGGCTTTTCTGAGCATTACCTTTCATGATGACATCATGCTCAGGGTGAAAACAACCCAGCGGCCTTCACAGCCCATGCTAATATCCATTACAGTCTGCTCATGGGGCCTTGCGCCTTTACGCTCTTACGCAGGGGGTCCTGAGACACGTAACCACACTAACTATGCAGTTGATGAGTTTTTTTTTTTTTGATCACCATATCAGAGCATTTAACTGGTGCTGAATGCTTTCATCTCTCGCTGCCTCTGGCCTGCCTTTGACCCGCAGCATGATCCTTCATCTCAGCCGGCAACGGCTCTGCTTCATTCATACTGGCCTTTTATGTACCTCAGTCCGTGGGTGTGGTCTCAGTTTAAAGGGTGACTGTCCTTTATTACACCTGGATGAAAACCTACGGAAGGACTGAGATGACAAGGACTATTAGAAGCAACAGTGCCATGTTGTGTTAAAGGGTTACTCCAGAATATAGGGTGCAGTACAAAACTGTAATATAGATTGAGAATGAATGTCACGACCAGAGTGTGGAGCAGCTGAAAGGTGACCTGTGTTGTGGATGGTGATGTTCATCTCGACATGGCGGAATGTTGATGCCGGTGTCTCCTCCGCTCACTATGTGCAGATCCTGTCTCGCGTGAACCCCAGCGCTCTCCACTCTGCTGTACCTCGATGAGACACCTCCACGCACAAGAGGGCAGGCAATGCATGGCTGATGGTCACTACTCCTCCCCCTACAGCCTCAACTCTGCAACGACCACGGAACATCAGTCCTGTACAGAGCCAGTCTGTCTTCAAAGCCCGACTAAATGGAACCACGTAAAGGCCTTTCGTTTGGGACACGCACACGCTCGCTCGCTCGCCTGTCATCGCTGAGTGTGCTCTGAAGAAGGCCACAGTCTCAGCTCCCTCCTCTTCCTCCACTTCTCCACACTGGTGACCTGAGAGCCGGCTGCCACCCACAACCTTCAAGGGAGGTTCACCATGTTTCCAGTCACTGATGATCGGCGCCATTTCTGTCCCCAGCCATGCTAACCCTGCTGTGTCCTGATACGTTAAATGAAATCTCCTTCAGTTTCTTTTGCCCCCACCCCATCCCCCTCCCCCCCATGTTAAGTATTAAATTATACAAGCCATGTTCTATTTAGATCGGTAGCGTGTTGGTGTGTGGCTTTTGTCTGAATGAAGAGAACTGAAAGCGGTTCATTAAAATTGTTGCTTCTGATTTAGTTCTCCAAAGACCCAGAAAGATTGTGTTTCAGGTTAAGTATTTTAACACTATTTATTGTTTTAAACCTTTGTTTTTAGCCCCCCGTAATTCCATTGCTGTTAAGGATCGTGTGCCTCTTCCAGGCACTGGTGGTTACTACTGTTCAGCAAAGCCTGTAAACCATGGACACAGACTGATGGATGCTCATCTTGGAGACCCTCAGTGGTGTGAGGAACTCAAATGTGAAACAGGTTCCCGCACTGCCCCCCCCCCCCCCCCCCCCTGCTTTTCCAGCACCCATTTTGGGTAATCCTGAGGGTTTTGGCCTCCATCGAACTGATGCCACATCGGATACAGTTCTTTCGACTGTTGCTGTACAAATATACTGCATTCCTTTTTTATTTCAAAGCTGTGAAATATCTGTAATATACAAATGTACATGCTTTCCACTGGCTCTGTGGTGAGCTGGCGTGTCTCCTTGGGCCCACCGTGTGGAGCAGGGGTGCCCAGAGTGAGCGTACTGGCCCAGCCCCACCAGCACTGCCCTCAGTGCCACACTGATGGAGGGCATGTCTCTACACTGCTGGCGAATGAAGACTTGGGCTTTTGAGGGTCAGCTTGGCAGAGGCGTGGAGCACACGTTCCTGTAGCATTAAACAAATACACGCCATCTTCCCCCCTCCCTTTTTTTATGTATTTTAATTTCCTTTTTTTGGGGTCAGATACATTCTTGCATATCAGAGGCTTTCAGTTACTGCAGATTTTTTATTTTTTCTTCATTGAACCACTGCTGGTTACACGTGGAGGCTGGTAAGTGTGTTTGGGGAAAACTGAAAGCCAGTCTGACTGCAGGTGAGTGGCTATCGAATCTCTGGTTGTGGTCGGGGAATGTGAGTGTGCATATAGGGCCTGTGATGGCTTGGTGCCATTTAGCGAGGGCATTGCCTAGTAAGGATAAGTGTTAGTGTGTAGTCTGAAGATGTTAATCGCCAGTGTGGAGTCGACACTTGGAGTGGAACAGGAGCGGTGCTTTTGTTGGGTTAGGGGGGTGATTCACTCCATACTCGTCTTGTTTAGTAGTTGGCCGGCCGGTGTTCTCAGTGAATGTTCCTGCACTGATTAAGAGGCACATGCACTAAGTCTTTGCGTTCTTAGTTTTTCTGGGTTTTGTTCAATGGTGGCAGATTTCAGAGCTTTGGGTTTGGACCTCTGCCGTCTCCCAGTGGTACACGATGGGTATTGCAACAAGCAGCTTGTACAGGCGATGCAGTCCGTCTGGTCCCTGGGGCTTCCGCTGTGTGTTTCTCCTCCTTGCCCCTCCTCTGTTTATTCCTTAGTTTAGGCCCCGTGGGACAGTCAGGCCCCACCTCCCACCATCACACTGCTGTATCTTGTGTAATTATGGTAATCTCCTAGCCTTGTAATTTTGTTTTCCTCATTTGTATTGCCACTGTATTTGTGTACTTTAAAATTGTGTAAATAAATTAAGAACTTGTACTTTTTCCTTGATCTCTGTTGTGTTTTTTTTAGTTGGGGTAGAGGGGCACTGGATGTTTTATTGCTAATTGTAATTTTAGTTGTAACCAGTAGATGGCAGTACAATTTGGGAATATAGTTGGTAAACTGGTCTGTGCCTGTGACCTCAACCCCCCCAATCCTGTGTAAATGAAAGTAGCTTGTACCAACGCAACTTCTACTGAAAAGGACAGCAAGATAGTCTCTAGATTGCACAATGGAAATGGGTGTGTCTTCTAGCATGCATACTTCTGTGTATCGTGTGTTTAAAGCTTTTCCTAAGAAGGCAAGCTATTGGCAGTTACCCTTTTCATTTTGCAAGCCCTTCCTGTTCGTGACAACATTCAGTTATTTGGGTTTCTCTTCATTCTAATGCAGGGGAGCCGGTAAAACACCAGTTGGGCTGTTTCGGTAGCTTATCAGGTATGTGCTAACAGTGTTTTAGTGCCGCTGCTCTGCCAAGTCAAACAATTCTGTGGATTTCCTAAGATCATGTGCTTTATCTGCTCTGCAGGTGTGCCCTCTGGTGGTCTTAAAATATTTCACCTCTGGTGGACTACTTGGTGCTTGTGTGTGTATATACAATTCCCTTGTTTCACTGGAGTGAACGTTTAATTGTTCCAGATTTTACAGTACGAATACTACTCTGGGGGAAAAATAATTGACTTTTTTCATTTTATCAATTTATGGGTGTGCTGCTTTGTATTTTTTTTTTTTTTGTGAACTCTAACCTGGCTCTACTGTTTTTCATTGAAGGGCTTCTTCCTTGTTTTATAAGACTTCAGTCCTGCTTGTAGGAGCCTGTTACAAATTTGTCCTACCAGTGCACTTTACACCACTTAATGTTTCCCATTCTTTTTCTAGGTCATTTGATGATGTCCTCTGATTCATGAGACACTTGGATGAGTGTCAGATCTCCAACATTAGAAAGTTGCGCCTCTCCTCTACCTGGCTGGTTTTTGGTCAATCCTAGTGTCTCTCTTTTTGTGTACTGCACTCTTGGAAACATTGAGCCTGAAAGTGGCCTGCCTTGCAGCGTAGCCTTCTGCCAACAGAGCCAGAACTAAACTAGGCTTTAAGTATGCAGATTCTTTAAAAAAATATGTCAAGTGGTCTATTAAGTTTTACCAGAGTTGTATATGGAGACTCATTTGCCATGGCCAAATTTTTAAAAGCACTAGTGCAGTGGTTCTCAAACTGGAGGCCGCTGCCCCCTGGGGGGCCACCAGATGGCGCTAGGGGGGCCGCATCGAAATTGTAGAATCTAAAAAAAAAAATACCTGTATGTAAATCAGGCTTGTCAACCTATGTAAAATATGTGTTTAAAAAAAAAAATAGAAGTATAAAAAAAATGTAAATATAAATTTTACATAGCACACTACGCTGCTATGGACATCATAAATTACTGTTCAGTATTCAGTGCTTTTGTTGCACTTTTCAGACAATGTTAGTTTTACTGTCAAAACTGTGTTAATACAATGTTATATTTTGTGAAATGTAAATTTAACAAACCAGAGAAATAAAGACTACAAACAGAATCTAAAATTAAGTAAAATTGTAAGTTTGAGGATGTTTTGCGTCATGATTTTTTTTTTTGAGGAGGGGGGCCACAAAAGGATTCACCCTACACAAGGGGGCCTCCTGCTGAAAAAGTTTGAGAACCACTGCACTAGCGAGTAGGTCAACTGAGAATGAGATTTAATTCAGATTCAATTTTAAGTATGTTTAGTACTTTGATTTGGTGTGTGACACAGTTTGTTTCGCTGGTCTGAGCAGAAGCAAATCCAGACCAGCAAACTTTGTTACATGTCTGAACATGAAAATGAAATCTGGTTTTTCCCTCTTGTAGGATGACTGGAATGTGTAAATCAAACTCATTTCCTTAAGCAGCATTTGAGTCTGCGTATGACGCACTCAGCCTCATGTAACGCCCCTGTAACAAGGGTACTCCTTTGTTACCCAACAGCGGAGAAACTTTTCCCATGCAAATGCATCAGGGTTGCTCGGTGATGGTGCCATGAAATTCAGGCATTGGTAACCAGTAGATACCATGTTTCTAGTGGTTTTCAGGATCAGCTGCTACCTTGTTTTAGCAAGTATTACAAGTTTGGTAAGAGAAAAAATAGTGTTTCATTCTTTTGGAAGAATTCCTACCATTGTATAAGGACATAAGAAATTTACAAACGAGAGGAGGCCATTCGGCCCTTCAAGCTCGTTTGGGGAGAACTTAACTAATAGCTCAGAGTTGTTAACGTCATATCTAGCTCTGATTTAAAGGAACCCCAGGTTTTAGCTTGCACTACACTAGCAGGAAGACTATTCCATACTCTAACTACACACTGTGTAAAGAAGTGCGTTCTCAAATGCAGTTAAAAATATTCTCCCATTAATTTCCACCTATGGCCACGAGTTCTAGTATTTAAACTAATATTGAAATAGCCATTTGGCTGAACAGCATCCAGACCTGTTAGAATCTTATACACCTGGATCATGTCCCCCCTTAGTCTCTTTTGCTTGAGCGCTAAGACCAGGAATCATTCTCGTAGCCCTGCGTTGCACCCTTTCCAAGGCAGCAATGTCCTCCTTAAGGTATGGTGATCAAACTTGCACACAATATTCTAGGTGGGGTCTTACCAGGGAATTGTACAATCTTAGCATCACCTCTCTTGACATAAACTCCACACACCTAGAGATGTAACCCAACATCCTATTGGCTTTTTTTAATTGCTTCCCCACACTGGCGAGAGTGGGACATGGAAGCATCAACATACACGCTGAATGTGTATAAACATATTCAGATGAGTAGTGGTTAATAGTGTAGTCGTTCATCACCCCAAGCAGGTCGCAACCACTACTAGCTGATTGTTTTGTTTTGTGTTTTGTTTTTAACTAGAATTACCTCCCTGTTATTCCAGCTGAAAAACAGCTGATCCTGTAGTAAAATTCCACAAAATAAGCCTGGGAGCATTTGGCTCTTCATCGAACGAACACTGTAGCTACCAGGCTACGAAGGGCCATGGTTTGTTGTAGAGGTATATAGTACTGATGGCTTTAGCAGAACAGTCAGGGGTGGAGAGATGTCCAGAAGGCCCTGTAACCATGGTGACCATACGGGATCGTCAATCACTTAGGAGTCGCTGGCATTGTGCCAGCAATCAATGGGGGGGGGGGGGCTGAGCAATAAGGTCAGCCTAAAATGACAAGAGGGAATGCTTGGGGGGTTGTGGGGGGGTCATAGAGTGCAGCAGAGGCTGTGAAATGGGTTAGTATAGGTGGGATGAAAGCTAATCTTTACCAAGCTGTAATTCTCACTCTCACTGGTGATGACCTCTTTCTGCTTCCTGCAATGGTCTGGGTTTATTTAGCAGCTTCCCCATGTAATCACTGGTGCATTGTCCACCTTATTAAGTTAGGCACACGCGCCAGCTGGTGCACCCTCAACGCGTTCTAATCTCACTCTGAGAGGATTCGGATGCGCTCTTCTGCGTCCCTGCATTGGTCTTACTCTCCTCCCATGGGGGACATCTTTAGCTTTGGGATTGGCAGGACGAAAACGGCTGATAGCATGTTGAGCTGAAGCACAGGTGACGCCCGTCGTGAAAAGATATTGAAAACAATCCATATAAAAGCAGCTTAACACAATTAAATTGCACTGACTATTGTGTAAATACTACCATGTTTTGTGCTGGTTTTCTAATTCAGTCTTAAGTTTGCAATAAATTTATTTAAGGTAAAATCTTCTAAGCAGGTAGTGGTGGTATGTACAACATGGTACTGAAATAAATCAAAATCCCTAGTTTTAAATCAATTAAAAATGGCTTTTGCTGAGTAAATAGCACACCTCTGTTCTTTTCCAGAAGGTACTGTGTTTGAGGGTTTGCTTGCTGTGAGCCTGGTCTTTCTCCTCAGATGACCAGTCATTTAGTTTTATCAGCTAATTGAATGATTTCTGTTAGATACTTCCTTAATTTCCAATCTTTGTTCTTTGGACAGAGATATTGTTACAGAGAGGGAATTCATGTACACCTGGGTTCAGGGGTCGGTCATCTGGGTTTTTGCATAGACCAAGTAAAGAAAACTCAGTCGTATATAGTGACTGAGATTAAGGATCAGATCTAAATGAAGTGGCATCCTGCACTGGGTCTCCTCTGCCTTGTGCCACATGCTGCCTCAAGTTGGCTTCAGCCCCCGGCCACCCTGTACTGGATAAATGTTTGGAAGACGGATGACTGCTTATTACATGACATCACCACGACCTCCATTTAGTTATCCATATGCCCTACCCTTCCCTGGATAAAACATGTGGCTGATTCTCTTCGTATACATGGTCTCCAAATGCCTCGACCTCGCCCATCTGTCACCCCTTAGCCTTCTGAGTGCTTCAGAGAGTGGAAGGGGGCTATCAGATGTTCGGTTCCCTGGTGTACAGAACTCCATCTCCCAGGAGAAGGAGATATTTTACTTGACGAGGATTTCTTGGATCGTGTCCATGTTTTTGAAGTACGGTCATTTTTCAGCCCCGCTGCTCTGTCCCCTGAGTGTTTTGAAGTCACTGCTGTAGCCCTCAAGAAGGAACTGAAATACGATGCAAGGGACCCCTGTGCTTAAAACATGTCTGTGTGATTAAATTACATCATGTTGGTTTCAAAGGATTTTAATGACAATGTTTTGACCAATAAAATAGTATCTAGCTACAGCCCATACTACAATTTGACAAGTCTGCCCATAATGGGAGAGAAAGGGGATGACATTCAGTGGCACAGACTAAAGGCTGGGCGATGTAGACAATATATCAGCTTATCGTAATATGACTCATAAAATTTATATAAGCAAATGTGTAACTTTAACTGTCAATAGGAAACTCCCTCAGAGTAAACTTTGTGTTGGCCAAGAAAGTGACAGTTCAGCAGCCACAATATATTTTTAAAAAGGAGATATTGTGGATTCACGTTGGTGGTCTGGCAATACTAATTTAAAGGTGCGACACACGACAGGCTGGTACTGTGTATTCTATGCCCGAAAACTTGTCAATTAAAACTGGACATAATATTTCACTACCTGCAGCATTGCAATCCAGTAGAACATACGGAATGCAAGTGCGTGCAGTCACAGACAGCTGCAGGTTTGCATTCCAGTTTCAATCTAAAGAAGTATGGGACAAATCACATTACGTTTTGGATGAAAACATGGCATTTTATTTTTCATTACGGGATGGGTGACAACTCTACCAGCAACCTCCTAAAAAATTGAGACAAAATATTTTGCCAAATTGCCCAACCCTACCCAGATGCTAGGGGTAAAAGGATTAGGCCAACCTGGGGGGGAGGCCCAGCCGTGTCTTTGGGCTGGCCTGGCACTGTGGTAGGTAACTAACCCCGGGGCAGATGTTAATGCCCCAAGTTTGACGTAATATTTGAAATTAGCATGATTAGTCTATTGAGATTCCTTTCAATATAGCAAACTGTCCTGGGAAACTTGTGATCTGAAAACAGGATTTTTTACAATGGAAGATAGATTGAATAATTTGATGGTTATACCTTGGTATGTGACGTCGTCAAGAGGCTGGAATTCTGATCACGGCGCCGTTTCGTGTTTCTCAGAGGCCAATTCTAGCACCTTCTCTAAAGCATGTAAAACATGAAACCCAATGTTTGGAGATGGTGCTTAGTGTGCAGAAATTTATAGTGTATAGCTGCATCAACAACTGTCAAAATCCTTTGTCATCCTCTCCTGTAACCATGTGCTGGAGATTGATGCAGACACTTAGACATTATACTTTTACTATTTTTCACAAATATAGCGATGCAGCACAAGATTTACTACACTTACAGGTAATGCGCTTGATAATCTTTGCCTGGTGACCTTTGCACTTGTCGGTACTATGCAAAGAACCAGGTTTAATGAAACGGAAGGAATTTGCACACAGTCAAATTTTCTTTCTTTTGTTGTCGTTCTTTTGTTCAGTTCTGTAGTGAGCAAATATTTGACTGTGAAATATTTGTGTAACAGCAGGTAAGGTTTTTTTGTGATACGCTAAATTAATTTTTAACCTTTTAGTGTTGTACTGCTTCCAATCCCTCATTTGCAAAATGAAAACCGATAACGTTTGGCCAGTGTCAAAATCTGGATGGGAGTGTGGGTCACCTATGTTCATACGGCAGATCTGGGACTGACCCCAGAGCTCACTTTGGTGTCTGATCTATCTCGTTTCACAAAAGACCACTGAAACATCCATCCCACAGAATAAATATTTATTCACTAAGTCAGCAACAGGTAAAGGCACGTAAAAAAAATATATCTCTTCTCCCAGTGAAATATAAAGTACCTTCATAGAACAAATAACCAGAGAGGAAGAGCCTGGTTGTCTGAGTACACTTGATACGTTTTTTGTCTGGTTTAAATATAATAAAATACATGGAGACACAAAGGTGCATTTCACAATACTCAGCTTGAAGTATGTGGAGATCGGGGGGGGGGTTGGGGACCTAAATGCTGAGGACAGTCTGCAGCAATACGGACCGAGAAAGTGGCAGCTGGACGCCTTAAGCCCACTGCTGCAGAGTGTATGACAGTAACACATCTGCCGCTGAAATAGCTGAGGTTAGTTGCTCAACAATTTACCATTTACCACAAGCACCTACTTGTATCCGTTTTACTAGTAGCATTTCTTGAAACCGTGTGACAATTATCCTTATCATTCTGCTCTAAGCCTGGGAGGAGGCAAAACAGCAGAGTCCCTGTGCTCTGTTTGAACTTGTGAAATGCAAATGTTGTTTTTTTTTTTTTTTAAATAACTTCTCCTTTAGTCCCTAAGATTGTATGCTTCTGGTGGTTAGACGTCCCTCCCCTCTGCTCGCGAAACTGAGAGAGCGGTACAGCTTCACATATGATGGTGCAACACAGTACTATGGGTCACACGCCAGAAATATCCATACAAACGTGCACAAACAGACACAAATGCAGGGCCACTGCAGGATGGAGGTTGTACCTGTGCGAGGAAACGGGGTCCTGTGCAGATTGCAAATTGCTGTTGCGTTACATTCAACAGGAGGCCAGACTAAAACTCAGCTTCACACGTATGCAATTTCCGTAAAATAATTTCAGCAATCCAGTGCATGAAAGGCCTGTGACATTTACATCCGAAAAGAAGGAAAGACTCTTTAATGGTCTTTAGTTACCAACAGGACACAGTGGATAAACTGGGCTTTTGTTGTTATACAAAAAAAAAATATTACAAGCCAGCCTCGCCCTCTAGTTTCTTCTTTAAGGCTTTCCCCAAAAGTGACCCATCTTCCTCTCCCAGTGCTCCCTACAAGCAGTGATGTCACACTCAGCAATAAGCAGCAGGCAAGGCATCCAAGAATTGGTCCAAGGAACAGGATGAGCTAATGTGCACTTTAAAGAAGCCTGTTGGTCTTGTTGCCGGACTTCTGACCGGGTTCCAATACATGGTCCAGCTCACACTAAACAGGAGGCTGAAGATCAACCAGTTTATTATTTTAATAGCTTAGACTTAATCACTAACTAGCTATGGATCTCGAAATTAAACCATAAACTGAGGCAGTAGTTTGTCTGTGAACTCAATACCAACATTTTCAAGCCCACTTTTGCATAAAGGATATCAGGGGAAATGTATGTAGATGTAGGAACAAAAAAAAAAAAAAACAAAAACTGTTTTTCAGTTCCTACGGACAGTGAAAACAAAACAGTGTGTCCCATGTACAGTGACTAATGCCCATTTTAACCAGTTTCTCGGCAAACCAGAAATATACTTAAGATCCTAAATGACATGCATCATGAAAATAACTCAACGGTTCATTTAAAAATACATTTAAAAAAAAAAGCAAAAAATGCATGAGAGTAATAAGCACATCATGTCTCCCTCTGTGACTGTACTTAAAGGTTTTACTGTACTGCCTTATCAAGGTTCAACAAAAGCTCTCTGTGAACCTTTTTAAATAATCAAGAATCTAAGAGCCTGCAAGTCGCCTCTTCTTTAGTTTGACAGCAAAAAATGTATCCTTATGCTGACATTTATGAACTATGCTCACAATATCACAGAATGTAGGTATCAGGTGATTCTGTGCACTGCGTATAACCTTTAAACTAGATGTTCTTATTCGCTACAGCCATAAAGCACGAACTTGCTTGCGTGCGCAATATTCGGCATTTTGATTTTTATTTATCAGGGCTACAGTCCCTTAAACTTTCTAGCTCCATTAAGTGTAAATATTTATATACCGTGTGAATATTACCTGGAACAGTGATTCAGGATTTGAAGCAGGACCCTGCTGTCTTCGTCTTGCATTCTTGGCCACGGTCATACCACTGGGGGTCACGACGAACATACTGACAAGGTCCACGCAGTATAGAGTTTGCGTTCACTCCAGATGCAAGGTTAAAGCAAGCTAAAACAGTCAGATTCAGACTCGAGCCTACAAGGTGAATTCAAGATTTTCAGGATACCATTGCAGGAAAGGTGGAAATCTCTGGAAATTCTAACAATGCTTTGGAAGCATCTTCGCAGTGAGGGAAAAGGCTGGAGTGCTTCTACAGAGAGAATCTCGCCTCCTTTTATGTGAGAGGCAGTAATAGTTTGTTCCATTTCGGGATGCTTCTTTGATTCATCATCAGCACGTGTGTCTGCTAGGCATTCTGACAGAACCCACTAGAGCATATTACACCACACAAAACACTATGTAACACCAATTATTAGCAAAGGAGGCAGTAGAGTCCCCTTTGTTGTAACACGTACATGGTTTTCTCATCGTTTCGTCAGCGGGAGGTTGTGAAATTTCAGCTTGCTTTCTCCTCCTTTTTGCTGTTCTTGCTTCTCAGAGATAGGTTTCTGTGTTGGCGACGAGACCTCCATTTTGCTCTTCACTGTCCTTTGGGGTTTCCTCCGCTTCAGACTGCGCTTGGGGGCTGCTGGGCTGCTTGTCTTCCAGGTCCTTCTCCATTTCTGTCTCATTCTCCCCCTGCTGCTCTTTCTCCGCCTCTTTGCTTCTCTGCTGCTCATCCTCCGCCGGCTTGTTGAGCTGCTCCGTCTCCGTCTCTGCCACGGCCATCTCCAGCTTAGCTTCTGAAACCTGTGGGCTCTTCTTGATGCAAAAGAAGTTGCACGTGGCGAGCACTATGGCAGACAGGACCACCTCAGTGCCAGCCAACAAGAAGACGAACATATATTTATGGGTGTGATCAAGCAAACGGCCTGCAAAGAAAGTGAGAGCAATTATTCAAAACAAACCTAAAACAACCAAATAGAACCTGAAAATCCCACATCATGATCGGCTGGTAGGTTTTGTGTTACGTTCTGTCAAAGTTGGCAATTTGCATTAGGTAAAGTTGAGGGTACAAAATAACTTTAAAATTAAAAAAAAAAAAGTGCATGCAATAAAAACTCACCTGCAGAGGGCGGTCCCACCAACACAGCAATGGCTTCCATCAGCAAGACCAAGCCGATGGCACTGGAGAACTTCTCGGTGCCCACAATGGCCATCAGCACCTCAAACTGGAGCGCACCCACCATGCCGTAGGAGACGCCAAAGAAGATACAGAAGACGACTAACGCGGCATAGTCCATGGACATGGAGCCAATCAGGTCTGTGGTGCCATTGAAGATCAAGGCAAAGCTAAACAGGTAGACGCAACGCGGCCGCACCCATTTGAGGCCAGCGATGATGCCACAGGTGGGCCGGGCAAAGATATCAATGAAACCCAAAATGGTCAAGAGCAAGGCTGACTTGGTGTCCTCATTGCCCAGCTCCTTCGCATAGCTCACCACGAAGACTGGTGGCACAAACAGGCCCAGCACCATGATGGAGGCAGCCACAGTGTAAATGAGAAAGCCCCTGTCTTTGAACACAGTGAAATCCAGAAGCTTAGCTTTGGGCTTCTTCTCCACCGCTGCAGCTTCCTGACCCTTGTCGTCCTTTGGCTTCTTTGGGTCCACCAGGGGCCTCATGAGGGCTCCGCATACACAGCAGTTCAGCAGAATCCCACCTAGGATGAGGAAGCCTCCACGCCAGCCATAACTGTACTGTAATACCTGGCCCAGCGGGGACAGACAGCACAGGGCAACTGGGCTACCTGCGGCTGCTAGCCCATTAGCAAGAGGGCGCTTCTCACTGAAGTATCGGTTCAGCATGATGAGGGACGGCTGAAAGTTCAGAGCCAGGCCCAAACCTGAAGATAAACAACAGCCACAACAACTCTGAACATCGATTAAGGCGCAAGCATACAAGATCACATCGGTCGGGAACTGTGTTTGTAAACAAAAGGGTCTGGGTTGAGTTTCCAGAAAAAGATTGCACGCTAAAGCAGGGTTTTGCTTCAGTTATGCAAAACACAAATAACTAATGATCAAGGATATGTTGCTCTGAATAAACACTGCTGCTCAGCAAACATTAATCCAAAGGGTACTTCAAAACTACAGGCACATTCATAAAGGTTTCAATGCTTCACAAAGGTTTCAACGCTCCATATCCAGACTAAGTGCAACCAAAAACAGACAGAGGGGACAGAACTCACCTGTGATGACCCCTGTGCACAGGTAAATATGAATGATGCTTGTAGAAAGAGATGCAAGGACCATTCCTAAAGAGGCGAACAGACCCCCCACCAACATCACTGGGCGACAGCCAAAGCGATTCACCAGAATACTGCATAGAGGACCTGTCAGGAAACAGAGACAGGACACACACACCTCAGCAATTCCCCAGGGCCAGACTAAGAGCATTAAGTGCCCCTGGGCAACAGCACACATGAGGTGGCTCACGAAATTCAGATATGCATCCAACATGAAACAGGCTACGCCACTTTGCTCTTAGTTCATCATTAGTACCCGTTTTTGCTAACGGCAGCGAGCCGTTATAGAGGCAGTGCCTGTCCAGAGCAGCGAGAGTGGCGCCACCAAACTCCTACCCTGGGAACTACACTCAGCATCAAGCCGGCACAGCTTTAAACTGCATCTGAGTATCAGTGCTTTATCTCAAAACCTCTTCTGATTCCTTTTAGTTAGCAAAACTATATTGTACATACATTTATTCTACTTCATATAGTCTATCAGGTCGTTCTTGCTTTTACTAAATGTTGGGATTATTTTAGGTTTTGTGTGTTATTTGGTATGATTTGGTAGATCATTTTTTGGTCTAGCAACACTCAATTTTTCCCCATATAAATCAATTCATCATTTCAGTTAGTGAAAGGTTTCACAGGAACACTATATATACACTTTTGGACAGTGGGGAAAACCTGTATTAGATATTAAATCACATTAACTTGTTAAAAGACATTGATGAATGTGCCTGGGAGGGCTTTTGGGGGGGTTGCCCTGCTTGGTGCCCCCCCGAGGATATGTCGTCCCTGATCACATGCCCAAATGCCCATATGAGTCAGTCAAGTAGTTGATGTATTACCTACATAAAGAGTAGTGTAGAACTATTCATTTGTCACTGGAAGGTTTGAGGACATACCTGTTCCATAGAGCATGGCCAGCAAGATGGAGGAGATCCACGCTGTGTCACTGTAGCCAACGCCAAACTCACGGATCAGCTCCTTGAAGAATACACTCACAGCTTTTGGAAAGGCGTAGGAGAATCCAGTGATGACGAAGCAGCCAAATAGGACCGCCCAACCCCAACCTCCATCCGGAGCTTTCACTCCGCTGGGGCCGTCGTCCACAACCACTCCCCCCATGATCCTCTTTGCTGTTTACCCTGCACCCAGAAGTGTTACAAACAAGGTTAAATGCTTGAGAAAATGAGTAAAAACATGTTCCAAGATTAACAAACATGTTCCAAGATTGCACAATATGCATCCATCTTATAACCACTTATCCCGTCCAGGGTCACAGGGTTTATGATAATATATTAAATTTAGTCTCTGAGTTAGTAAGGGGGCACCTCACAGCTTTTTCCATGCCTGGTACAACCCTGCCAACACACCGTTGTTTGTATGATTAATGTTGCAATTGCTGCAGCTGTAGAATAGTTCCTATAGTCACCAATGGACTGCTGCTGATTTACACCTAACAACCCCACCTAACAACCACCACATGAAAACAGATCACCCCCAATTATTAATGAAGGACTGTGAACAGCCATCCTTTTCTTTTTTTAATATAAACATGTTGGTGATTAATCTTGCTAAGATCATTCTTCTTTTTTAAATATTCAACTCTATTGTTTTTTTAAGTGTCTTTGTGTCTGCATCAGCATTAGGTGTTGATTTCTGTTTGGTGTAAGCTGATTAAATCACACACTGGGAATTGCTCTCCATAAGCCTGACATTACCCCGTGACCCTAAGGCGAATGGATGAATGTCTGACATGAGATTAAGAATTCGAGACACTACTGGCTGCACAACCGATATTTTATTCACTCAGGAACACAATGGAAGCACTTTATTCTGCATGTGTGACCTTAAAAAGAGCGAAACCATCTTGCTGTGAACTTTGCATTGATTCACAGCATAGGCACCTGATAAAGTCAGTTATCCATGAAAGTGAGATGCCCGGATGCTAATTTACCCTGGGCCAACCGCCACACCCCTAAGAAACCATGACCTCTCATACCTCCTGGCCGCGGGCCCTTGGACTGTGGCTTTTTTCTATATTTGAGCAGCTTTCAGGGGCCCGGTGTTACTGGAAGGAGACCCCAGAGAAATCACCCACCCACTGGGGCTGTGAAATGGCCCCCCAGTGCCACACTGGAAGATAATACACCGCTGGCATACAGAGCATTGGTGACGCAGTGCAGGGCCGGCCAGAAGCTGCCTTCCCACTGCACAATATTCACATGGATGTCAAAGTGAGGTCGAGCATGGGCGGCCGTCTCTCTAACTGGCTTATAACACCACTGTACATAATTCTGCCCCCAATCTGGCCCCAAATGTCTTGTGAGTCCTGCTCTGTAACTTATAACCAGAATTCCCCTGTGAGTCAGAACAATCCAACCCTAAAAAATGCAGTGCTATTTAATGACCACAACGTGTTCATTGCTGAATTTTTGTTATTAGTAATATCTACCACTGAGCAAGTTTCTGGAAGAAACAGAAAATCAGTTCCTAGAAAATATATTTTTTTCCATTGTCACCAAATGATTCAGTGTGGGGACATTTCAGCTCCATTTCATGGTTGTAAATTGCACATTTCCCAGGTTAGCGTTTAATTTGAACACTGATCACAAGTTCAATCCATACACCAGTACATGCTGCTTATTCATGAGGAAGGAAAATGCAATAACATGGCTGATCCAGAAGGACAACCCGTCCTTGACTCAGCTTCTCCATAAATCTCTCTCTCTCTCACTCACTCCCACCCCCCATCCCCCCCCCCCCCACTCACAGGCATGTCCCTGCTTCTCTCCGACCGTCATGCATATTCCCCCCAGCTAATGACCCAGCCCAAGCCCTCTTTGCCCCCAAAGCCTCTTCCAGCATACATGTGCCCCTCCGAAAATACAACTGACATTTTCATATCCAAACCAGTGCAAGCCAGCTGTGTATATGCAAGTATGACCATTTGTCTGCACTGAAATGTCAGGCCTGACATGGAACATAGAGCAGTCTTGTGGCTTCATGAGGGAATTCCAGTCCAAATTTATAGGCATGCACAAGCTCTTCCGTAACTAATACTATAACTCATATATGCTTCATATATACATCACTATATGCAGCTCTGGAAAACATTAAGAAACCACTCCATACTTAAAAATCTGCATTCTTAAATCCTGGTTTTATCCTGGTTCTGTTGGCAGGAGGCTACGCTGAGCAGCAGGTTGCTTCCACGTTCAAAATCTTTGAGACCGCAGTGCACAAGAATAAGGTGAAGCAGGAGACACTGGGAACGACCAGAAACCAGCCAGGTAAAGAGCGGAAGCGACTTTCTAATGCCAGAGATGACTGTTAACTCATCCAGTTTCTCATGAATCGGAGGATGAACAAGTGACCTTCAAAAGGAATGGGAAAGGGCAGGTGTGAAATGCCTTGCTAGGACAGTTTGTATCAGGCTCCTAGAAGCAGGACTGAAGTCCCACAAAGTGAGGACCCTCATCAATGAGAAACCAGGCTGCAGTTTGTGTTTATATACAGCTCTGGAAAAATTAAGAGAACACAGCACAATTTTGAGTTTCCCTCATTTCTCAGTTTATTGGTGTGTGTTACTAAATTGTGCTGTGTTCTCTTAATTTTTCCAGAGCTGTATATAAACACACATACATTTAACAAAAAAACTTAATTGAACAGAACAAAACATAATGATTTTTATTAATTGCCTAAATATTACATGTGTATGTTAGCTCTATACCCTGTACACTGTCCCCAGCTTTTGCCATTTCCCCTGCGATTCCTCCTTTGGTAACTCCTTGCCCGCTATAAGTCTCAGGCAGGACACCTGTTAATCGGGATCTTTTTTAGCACAGCTACTAAAACTTGCTAACCTGGCTGGCAGACGTGCTTCTTATGAACAATGGATTTCCACTGATAGTCTCTCATAGCCATCATGGAGAACACGGACTGAACACATCTTCAACCACACGCTGACATAGACTAAGATATATGTGAAGACAGAACGAGTTTCATAAGATCGTTAGCACAATCAAAAACAAATTTGTGATACACTTAAAATTACATTCACCTGTAGTGCTAAAACAAACACCTGCCACAACAGATGGCGTAAACCCTTCCAGCTTCTGTTACAATTGTAAAATTAATTAATGTGCAGTCAAATCACATTAATAAATGTTCAAATCACATTAGCATCACAGGACAAACTGTTTTAATAAATGCGTACTATACATACAGGAAGCTAACGATGAAGGCACGAATGATAAGCCAATTATGACTGCTCTTTTAAGACCGTTTAATTGTATATGTGATCTATAAAATGGTTATACTTTTGAGTAAACGAATACGTAATTTTCTTTTTCCATATCTAATGGTTAAATAATGTTTGGCGTACTGAGCTTCATAGTACAGTATACAATTCAAAGCGGCACACCGCCACCTGCACGTTCCGAAAACGTGAGTGTGCACCGTGATGCGGCCTGAAATGTCATAAATTACTACGTGTTAAAATTACCCGTTAAATTTTAGGAAAGCTGGAGATGTACCCAAATAAATTTGTTAATACCACTGATAATGCGTAAAGTACTTAAGCTTCCATATAAGCACATTTTTTAAAAATAGTAAAAATAACCACTTGGGAAATCAAGTCACCATGTGCGGATGCAGCCCAAGGCACGTAACATCAAGGCGCGCAATGCATGTTGGCTCTTGTAGTTTGGTTAATACGGGGATGGCTTGAGGTACAGGATAAGGCATGTAAGAGATAAAATATAGATGTATATATAGATGTTTTACGATATTATACAAAAAACTATATTCACAATAAACGACTATACTATATACAAAATATATTAGCCTAGATATTTTTGAGATTACTTTTATTTGTGGAATTCAAATATACCAGCTGTGTCTACAACATCAGTGGATTATTTTTACGTGGAAAATGAGGTTGTACGTACCTACTAATTCTTATTTTAGCAGGTCTGCCTTGAGTGATATACAAACAGACAGCACTTAAAATAGAAGGTGTATGAAGGTGCATCACCTAAGAGGCTACGTGTGGAACGCGACGCGCTCTCGATGACTGAAGGCAAATCTACAATATTGTAATTAACATTTCTGTAGCTCGCGATGCTTTCGGTGCGTTGGCAGACTATACTGGTGTTTTCTCTTATTAAATGGACTATCCCTTGCTACTGCGTGCATAGCATCATCTCCCGCTGGTGATCGCGATATGTAGCTGCCAGCTTTACTAGTGGCGTCGCATGCTTATTGATTTACACTAAAGTCATGTGCACAATATAACATCGCTCTTCTACGAAATATACGAACATAATGTCAGAAAACGGGAAAATCGTGCTTTAGGGGTTTCCCCCACTTCTGAGATTTCATCAAGACACGAGATTCACTCTCCGACTAAATAACCTGTTATAGAGCATTTCCGTTAAAGGATAAACCACGTTTTTTTAATTGGCTTAATTTGTGAGCTCTAAGCATACTTTGTTATTTTTTTCCACAGTCGACTGATTGCTTTCAGTCTTTAGTGCCAGATGTGTTCGTAAATATAATGTTATATTGCCACGTTCTATTATCGCCATTCTACAAACAATTATACTAACGACCAAAGACTGTCCTATAAAAGAAAAAAGGTAAAACAAGTTTATTATTAATAACAACTACGCATAAATTCAGAAGCCAGGAAGTGTTCGTATTAATTATACAGAGTGATGCAGCGCACATTATTTCCCATCATAAGTTTCATTTCGGGAACTAAGAATCACCTACCTTGAGGATGCTTGTACACCGCGGGTCTCGCCCGGTCTCTCTCCCGAACTAACGGTTTAATACCATTGAATCACGTTTCTTCCCGCACGTCTGAAGGGTAAAACACATTGTGTGTAGGAACTCCGCCCCTTGCGAAATAGAACAGGATCACTGGTGAGTAACCTGTAGCTGCACTTGACGGTTTCATTTACGTAACGTTTCTAGTACAGCGCGGCTTTTTTTTCAGTGACTGACCCAGACACGTTTGTTCGGTGTCTGTCAACGCTTATGGCGTCGAACGATCCGGCACAGTAATAAATTAAATATAAAATACTGAATTAAAAAAAAATCTTAGGCGTAAAATCTAATATTCTGCCAATTTTAATAGTATAGAACCCTTTGAACATTCTTTCTATTAGTCAGATAACCGGCATTATGTGGAATGATTTTGACACAAAAGAAATGCAAATACTCTCAGTCTTATCTTGACTTAATCACAGGAACATCCATTTCAGAAGTGAAATATTAATTATGTTTTCTAGGATGTAGTTCATATATCTCCTCGCGAGACACCTCTTACTGAGCTATTTGGGTAATAATGAAAGTTTCCATGCATTTTATGGAGCTTACATACGCTTTGGTGAAAAGAAGGATGTCACACGCTTCTTTCAAATGCACAGCACGTCCTGTCGACTACCTACTGTGAAACGCGCTCACTCTATGATCACAGTGACACCGAAGTGACATCTTACTAACTCTCACCATTTCAAAGTGTTATTCAGGTCTATTGGAGCATCCACGGTGAATTCAGACCCTAGACGCCTAGACCATTGTGAAAATGTAGCTTATTTATTTTTTCAAGCACGTATGAAAATTGGCGAGTTGTTCATTTATTTTTTCTCCCTGCCCCTATGTATCACTTTATCTTACTTTAAGTATGTATTGTCTTTTTTTATTCTCCATCTGTTTGGGTGAGGTTTTATTATGGGTTGAACAGGAAACAGGTAATCGCAATGTTATATTCAGCAATCAATATATCAAACGTCACGCACATCAATATATTATTGAGGCACATTAGATTTTGAAATTAACTAAGTAACTAATTTTCTAATTGCTGCCGTATCAAACAATCATCTCATCCGCTCTGCCCTCGTAACCAACTTTAGAGTCCAGTGAGAAATGGAAAAATGGAAACCATGGGCAGAAAATGTTACACTTCAAAATCTGCTTATACTTCAATTTATTAGAAATGACTAATTACAAAGCTTCAGTTTTGATCAGAACCATGGTCAACAGCATGGCGAAATCTGACAGATATTGTGATCAAAATGATTTTTTTTTTACCAAGCCTATTGTACTTTGAAACGATAGTGTTTTTATTAATTTTTATACAACATTTTCTGAAAATGCTGGTTAAAACGAGGAAGAGAACGATATGCTAATAGCGATAGTGACAGTGCATAGCAATGATTATAAAGCTGTTGTGTGAACCTTTTTTTTCTTTCCATTTGTGGTCTTGCATCAGAACCTCTAGGGGTCACCTGGCGGCTCAGTCTGACTGAGCGTCGCTGTTAAGGAGCCAAGGCTTGTTTGTTTCCAGTTTGTCTGAACGTCACCATGCAGGCAAGGGCGTAACTTTGGCTGGAACATTGGGGGGCGTCGAGGTCTCCACCCATTACAGGGGAAACATGATTATTGGGGGGGGGGGTTATATTGGCTGGATCTGATTATTGGGGGGGTCATGACCCCCCTAACCCCCCTGGATATTACGCCCATGTCACCAGGTTTCCTGGATTTATGCTCCTAGCACAGGAAATAACAATTTCTGGAATGTTGTTATACGCATTTATCGTTTTTCAGATGTTAACACTGATGAATAATTTTATAAGCTAAATGGCTAAAAGGGACATTTAGTGACAGCATAAGGACACACAAGTTCTTTGGGGGCTTATTTCCTATTACAATTGTGTCTTTATTTTTAGTGCGGGACATTGCTGTCCTGAGCACAGAACTAACTTCGTCGGATAATATAATCATTTCATTAGCAACCCGACTGAAACAGAAAAGTCAGCACTTTCAAATGAAACATGTCAGTGTTTCTTTAATTCAGGGACATGGCCAGCTATGTGACATGCCAACGTGGCACCAGAGAAAGATATAATTAAGCACTTTTTGCGAACATTAACAGGTTACTTCTAATACCGATTATAATACGGATGCCAAGCGGGACTCTCCTCTGTATAATCAGGGGTGAGGTCACAGACCATAGGACTCCTCTGCCAGGACTATTTGAATCTTCTGATCTTAATATTATGTATATCTGTCATTCCTGCTAGAAATATGATCAGCTTCAAGTGTGAAGGCATCTATTAATCAATGGTGAAGGGTTCCCCTTGATTATATATAAGCAAATTATGCAAAATCAATCATTTTGACCCCGTAGTGCAGAGACTTTTTGAGGGGCCCTTGATCAAATGTACTGACCGCGGATGGGGGTAGTGACTCTCAGTACCTTCAAAGGGAGACACTTTTAATAGTTCGGGTAAGAGGGGCACCCCCAGCCCCCCCCTCCATCTGCATGTGTGTTTTACAAAGTTCATGGTTACCTGGAAAACTCCTGCAACTCATCATATAATCATATTATTTATACACATACATGTATATTTGTAGGAGTGTGTGTGTGATGATATAATGCATATATTTAGGTGGACATGGGATTAGGATACATGGGAACCAGTCATGATGGAAGAGGAAAGTTGTTATTGTTGGATTGACAGTCATTGCAATTAGTTTTCATGCTATGGCAGGTAGAAATGCGGTGTTCCTCATGCCCCTCATAAAGCGGGGGAGGGGGAAGACAGAAGCGACACGGTCCTGGCAAGTCCCAGCATGTGCAGATTTCCAGCCTTCTCTAAGACAATTGGGCATATAGCATTAATTAATAGAGTTAAGCGTTAAAGATTTTTTTTATGGCATTTAAAGTCAAAATCTACGTCTGCATTCTACATTCTATATCTTTTAATACCTAGTGACATGCTGTTAAGGTGTTTTTTTGTAACTCTTGACTTCTCTATTCAACAGCACTGGAGTTGAGCCAAGATGAAGTTGCCTAATTTACAATGTAACTTGCGTTGTATTTTGTAACTATGCTTAGATAATGAACTAAAATTTGAATTAGATAATGTACTGGATATTTCAAATACTGTACAAAGAATGACCTCCAACATTGTAAATGTGCCTATCGGAAACTTGATACACCATTACCTCACATCTACGTAAAGAAGAAATAGATAATTACATTTCACTCATTTTATGAAGACCAAAAACGATCAAGAGAAGAGAAAATTTAAAATTGTTCGCTTATAATTAATAATAGGTTATTCTGTTTTTTAAGGGTCTATAGTCTATACATTAACCAGTACCGTATTTTGGTCCGCTTTAGGAAATTTTCTGCCCGGACAACTTTCACCGTTACTCTCCGTAAGCCGCTGGCTCGTCGTTTCCATGTAAACCGTGCTCTCTATGTGCAGCGCGAACTAATCAAGCACGGTCGTCGGAACAGCTAGAGACGGAAAAACATATATAATAAAGTAAACCGTTTCTTAGCTAGTAAGTTCTTTTTGCATAAGCTTTAATTTTTGCAACCTCTGTTCCAAACGATAATTCCAAAGTAATCTCTTCTAGTATACTAGGTCGCTAAACTTCATGTAGCGTATTGAAAATTAGTTTGTGGAAATAGTGCGTTTTGAATATATTGTGATTGTTTAGTTCAGTTTAATATAGTTAGATATATCAATTACCTTGCAGTAAACAGCTGTTGAATGGCACTGCTGTTATTTACCACCTGCTTTTATCACCCTATCACAATTGGTATATTTTGCATAATGTAAACTATCTAGCCGTGTTGTCATACAACAGGCACATGGTTTGTAGCTGGATAAGGTAGCATTACTTCTCTAAACCAGCGTCCACTGCAGTATTAAGCATTCCCATAATAACAACAGAGAAACTAGTAAAAAGTTAAATTCTTCATGTGTGCGCAGGTGACACGGTTCCCCGAAGGGGACGCTTAGGATGGATCTGTGTTATCCCGGCTGATCTGATTACACTTCACGTGTCCCTTTACACCTCAGCTTCCCCTAACCAATTCTGATTTTGTAAATTTGCTGAATATTAATACAGCTGGGATTTTTGAATATTAGAAAATTATGAGGCTTGTCATTTTCTTGCTGTAGGGTTAATGGAGATTAATAAGAATTTACTTTTGCGTTTGCCATTACAACATTCGTTTTCTTGGAGCAGTTCTGGTTTTGCACCGTGCTCCTGGGGTCGATCACAGAGCGTAGCGCTGTCGCCCCCATAAATGTAACTGGCCCCCGATGGCCACCACAATCAAAACCACTGTTCTGCTCAGTTGTACTAAAGCCAGTCTCCTTCTGGTACCTGGTTATGCTACTTTCATAACTTGTATGTCATACATCTTCACAGCTATGCAGGATGAGGACCTCGAGGTTCAGCTGGCCCACAAGGAGAAGGAGTGCAAGGAGCTGCAGGGCCGGTGGATCCAGCAGCTGGAGGGTGCGTTGCGGGACACCAGAGCACAGCTCTCCGCTGAGAGGGCACGCTTCCTGCAACTCAGGGAGGACTTCCTGTACAACCTGCGGGTGTTGGAGGAGCGCGACCACCAACTGGACCATTACGACGCCATGGCAGCCCGGCTTGGCAGCTCCGAAAACGCCCGGAGGGCCGAAATCAGCGAGCTACGCATCCAGATCGACAAGCTGCAGGAGGCCGTGGCCACCGAGGCCCGGGTTCGAGAGGAGCTGCAGCTGCAGCACAAGCAGAAGCTGGCTGAGCACCAGCTTCGGCTGGAGAGAGTGCAGAGGTAAGGCCCCTGCAGCTGGACATGGGGAAAAATGCATGTCCGAAGGCAGATAGCTCAGAGAAAGGTTTCTGGAGTGTATAGATGGAGGTCTGGTGAAAATCCTGGATAACTGAGCGGCATTTAGGTAGTGGGCAATTTGCCAGTTTTCATGGTGTGGGAGGGGGGACTCACGGGTCTAATATTTTCTGCTCTGCTGGGATGATTCAGTAGTTTGCTTTTTGAGGCCCTGAGGACTGAAGAACTATTATGCTACTGTCAGGTCAGGATAGGGCGGCTGTGTGTGCCATCCTGACGCTGTAGTACTGCTGGGATTCCGCATTATGGATATGTGACTGATACATACAATATATATGTATACAGACGCTCCTCTCCTTACAAATGACATACATTCCAAACGGCCGTTCTTAACTTGAAATGTAAGTCGTTATTCAACATCATTTTAAGGGTATACGCAAGTACAGATAACTAGGATGCTGGGAGTACGCATGTTACGTTACGCGGCTGGAGTAGCGGGCAGAAGTCGTACTACCCGGAATTGGTGCGCGGAAAAAAAAACATTGATGTTGCGGACAGAGCCCAATGAACACAATTTGGACTTACAGTCCTCTTCGTTCGTATGTGTATATATATATATATATATATATATATATATATATATATGTGTGTCCACCTGTCTCACATTTCAGCATGAAGGATCGTGAAATCGAGAGGCACAGGGAAGAGTACGAGGTACTGAAGCGTGAACTGGAACGAAGGATCCAGGAGGTCCAGGGGGAGCTGGCCCTGCAGAAACAGGTACTGCTGCCCGGAACGGCGCCCCCTACAGGAGGGAGTGATGTATGCATCTCACCAATTAAAAACTCGGCATGACACCTTCCGTGACCAACTTTCTGCAAGTCGGTCTGTATTATGGTTTGTATTCGGTGTAACCCAGCTCAGATGTGCACTGTAGAGTGGACTGTCGCCCCACTTCTGAGACGTGGCCTTTAAAGACACGCTCTGCCCTCTGCCTGACAGGGCTTTGGCGGACAAGCGTGACATCGTAGCTTTCAAAGGGCGTGACATGGTGTGATATTTAAAGGCCGCAGGAAAGGCCACCCTGCTGGCAGAGATTCGCAGGCAGCAGGGTCAGGGCGCAGGTGCCTGGGGAGCGTTTCAGCGCAGGTCCTTTTGTTGGGGGGGGAAATGCTCTGCTAGCTCTCAGGGCTGTGAGTGAGCAAGGGCAGCTGTCGCTAATTACGGTTAGCAGCAGAACGGCTCCGTCACCCCCAGCAAAGGAATGTGGCTTATTATTAGAGCTTTTATTGAAGTAGAATCAGTACATCTGATTATAGTTATTGTTTTTTTATATATATCAAAAGTAATGAAATGAAACTGTAGGCCAGCTGTCGCCAACCTTTTTTTTACTTTGAGAGCTACTTTTACAAAGAAAAGCTACTGAATTGCGACGGTATATTTTCGCTAAAATGTCTTGGAGATCCCCTGGTTGGGAACCAAGTTATTGGCTGTACACTTTGCAAGTCATGTGACTAAATGTAGTAATGGAATGTGTCTGAATGTGTCTTGTCTTTATGGGGTGGGTGTGTAACATACATCTACGTGCTTTTAGTCGATGGCTTAGGGCGTTGTACTGGAGCACCAAGCTCCACATTCCTGTGGCAAAAATTATAGTTTGCTTGCTATCCCTCATTGGCAGGAACTTATAATGGAATTTGACAATGAGCTGAAGCGCAGGGAGCGTGAGTTCAGCCTGAGGAGGGATGAGATGAGCAGTGCGGTCTACTCCCACGAGCTCAAGGTGAGCGAGCGCGTCCATCGCCAGAGGTCTGGCCCAGCTCCCCATCCTGCTCTCTCAGCCTAGCGCTCCTGTTGCCCAGGTTGGTCTCCTGAGCCGAGAGGTGGAGGCACACGCCCAGGCCCAAAAACAGACAGAAGAGGCCCTGAAGGAGTGTCAGGGGTCATTCCAGGACGCCCGCCGGGACCTCCAGCACAAGGAGAGGGAGATGGAGGATGTCTGTGCTGTCAAGGATGCACGGTAATAAAATTGTGCTCAGTAAGCAGCTTTTGGATTTGCTTTGTGGCAAGAGACATGAGCCCTGGGGCACCGCTGAAGATTATGGGCCCCAACCCAGAACAATCCAATTATGTTCCAAATTTTTTAGGGCCCCTGTCATTCAGGGGCCTTCAGAATCGTTCTAATTTCTTCCCCCTTTATGGCACCCCTGCATGGACCTATACCCAGATTTACGTAAGAGTACACCCTGACTTCTGACTAGAAATAACAGTATAGATCGAGAAACTGCAAGGCCACGTTTGGCCCTGAAAACCAGCATAATCCTTAAAAAGTCCTTTGAATTTGATTATTATGTGTGTTCCGAGTTTTGAGTGATTGACTCCTTTGGTGAACAAAATACCAGTTGAGTGCTTGCTAAACTTGAAGGAAAAGAAAACTTAGGACAGACATGGGTTTTTGGAAACAGGATTACTGAGGTTTGGGTCAGTGCACTTCGAATGTAGAGTGCAGGGACGTGAAGGGATGGCCTGTTTCTACAGGATAAAGGAGCTGGAGGACAGGCTGAGTGCCGCTGAGGTATATCGCAAGAAGGAGGAGGAAGTGTACAACAGGAAGTGAGTGTCTCACAGTGCCGTCACAGTCGGGGGGTCCTTCAGTACGCTGTGTGCACTGAGCTTCCTCCGGGCATGCTTCTAATCACACTTAATGGGTTTCTGAGCAGTGTTTGTGTAATTATAGGTTACTGTAAATCTAAATTGGTTTCATTTAAGTTTGCATTTAAAATCATTTATATATAGGGCCATTGCCAACATGGCCGCTTCATAGGTATTAGAAAATAATCCCGGCAGATAAAACTGTGAGCCTGTGACAATGTCATCGCCTGGGGATGTGTGTGTGTGTGTGTGGCTCCGCCCACAGGCATGAGGAGCTGGACCGGCGCGTGCGGCAGCGCGAGGCCGCCGTGGCATCCCTGAGGGACGTGCGCTGCGAGCAGCTCCGCCGGGCGGAGGCACGGGCCCAGGAGATGCAGGCGGGGCTGGACACAGCGCTGGAGGACAAGCGGCGGGCAGAGAGCGACCATGCCGAGCTCCTCGGGGACAGGGACGCACAGCTGGCAGAGTGAGGCCTCGCAGGCAGCCCCACGCGCACTGCAGCCCGGGAGGGGCGCTGTACAGCTGGCCGTTCCTGGCTTGGGCTGCGTGACGGTGACGGGCACCAACCGTGCTGAATTTAATTATAAAGGATTAATAATGAATAATGGACATAGATACGGCACTGTGCAAAAGTCTTAGGCAATCAAAGAAAAGGATGTTTAAATGACCTTCATCTTGGTATAAACCTATGATATTATGCCTGTCAAAGTGTGTCAGCTTAACCGTTTCAAAACCGCTCCTAAAGTCACCCCAATTTTTGCAGCAACCATCCAATACACTCTAGTACACCATTTGGCTAAACCATTCCTCATTGAAGAGAGGTTTGGGAACTGAAATGATGTTTCAGAAGATATCAGTAACTTTTTGGAGAACAGAAGAAATTCTTGTTAGTTTTCGTTGTGTTATTGTTCATTTGCATATATTCTAATGCTAAATTATTTTTTTTCTTCGAGCATTATGCACTCACCACCCAGATAAAACACTTAAAACATTTTCTTTGACTGTCTAAGACTTTTGTTGTATTTCTTTAAATACATAATATTAAAAGTGAATAGTTATATAAATGTAATTGGAAGTTAATCCTCAGTGTGGAATATGCAAGCCATAGCTGGTCTCCAGCAGATGTTTATTGCCCAGTCATGCTAGCTGGCATTCACAGTGTCTACTTGCAGTCCCGCCTACCCAGAACCAGCCCCACCTGGCGAAGTGGCTACAGCCTTCCCCCCCCCCCCCCGGTCATGTCCACGCTGTCTTTTTTATCGCGATCCGCTCCGTTATGGCCGCTGGTGTCACGCAACTTTAATCGCGTCCCTGCTTTCTTATAGCCCCGTAATCTTAGGGACAGCGTTGCATCATCGGCATTCCTGCGTGCTCAGCGGCGTTCCTGCGTGCTCAGCAGCGCTCCTGCGTGCTCAGCAGCGCTCCAGCGATTAGACTGTTCTCTGGCAAACAAACGTGCAAATTTAACTGGATGAAGGCTTTAAGCGGGGAAGGGATAACTCTGAATACACATAAAACCCCCTTTTCCGATGCTCGCGATTATCTCTCTGAGCATGTTGCATGTCTTTCATTAAGATCAGTGAGTAGTTAGTTAGAGGGTTGTGTCGGTACGATTAGCGAGATCCCATTCATGTTCACGGTGTGACCTGTGCCGCCATTTTGATCAGACTCCGCGCAGAGCTGGACGCCGGCCGAGCGGCATGGGAAGCTCACGTCAAGCAGACGGCCAAGGAGAAGGTGTCCAGGGACCTGGAGCTGCAGTCGCTGGGCGAGCGGGAGGCCAAGCTGAGGGCCGAGCTGCAGAAGCGCACGGAGGATGTGGAAAGGTGTGGGCCGTGCGTGGACACCCTCGCTCCCCCAGTGCCCTGCCGGGCTCTAATACGCTCACTGGGGCCTAGGTACCGGCTGCAGCTGTGCGAGGGGGTGCAGCGAGAGCAGGACCTGGAGCGCGCACGTCTGCAAGCCGAGCTGGACTGGCAGCGCCGCATGGAGGATGCCAAGACGCTGCAGTACCAACAGAATGAGGAGCTTGTGAAGGGCCTGATGCAGGCCCGTGACCAGGTGATGGACTGGGAGGGCATAGCTGGCCGGGAGGGCGTGGCCAGGTGGGAGGGCGTGGCCAACCGGAAGGGTGTGGTCGTCGGGAGGGCGTGGCCAAGCGGAAGGGCGTGGCCGGCTGGGTCTCCCATCTTCAGGGCTGCCGTCATTACATCATAACATCACCTCCCACAGGCCGAACTGAAAAGCGGCACGTCGAGCACGTTATTCATACATGGAAACGTCACATCTGTTTAGAAAAACGGGGAGTCTAATCAGATTCGGCAAATGTTCTGCTGTACTTTGTGGTATTGGACGCCCACTCCCTGGGCCTGAGGGGGCGACGCGGGGTCGGGAGGAGCTGACAGACATCTCTCCAGGTCACGGCGGAGCTGCGTGAGAAGGAGCGGGAGTTACAGGAGATGGCGGCCCTCTTGCGCAGCGTCACCGCGGAGAGGGAGCAGGCCCACCGCGGGACGCCAGGGACGCAGGCTGCTGCTGGCGTGGACGCTCACGTAAGGCTGCGCCCGGCTGCGCTTCCCTCGTGCCAGATAGGGAGCCGCGGTGTGAGGGGCATGTTTCGGATTCCACTAGCCCCCGTCCGCCAGCACTGC
Source organism: Paramormyrops kingsleyae (assembly GCF_048594095.1). Classification (NCBI taxonomy): domain Eukaryota; kingdom Metazoa; phylum Chordata; class Actinopteri; order Osteoglossiformes; family Mormyridae; genus Paramormyrops; species Paramormyrops kingsleyae. Next base: position 16,304,786 of record NC_132801.1, on the reverse strand, counting down.
ATGTGGGCTGTCCACTGACACAGGATCCCCTTGTCCGGCTGGTTGAACGGTCACTTATCCGGGACCCTCCAGTCTGGCACGCAGCCTGACCTTCTTCGGTTGCCTCCACTTGATGAGTGACAAGGGAAGTGGCCTGTTGGATAAGAAGCTGTAACTCCAAACTCCAGACAGGCTAAAGCTCGACACCCCCCCACCCCCCTAGGCCTTGCTCATGCTTGAACTGGTCACACAGCTTTTGAGGATCGTCCCCCTCACTCCTTTTGTCCCTTCCTTTCTGCTCTCTGCTGCTTTTTCAGCACGCTGTCCCTGACACCAGGACACTGTAGGTTTTTGCGGCCAGTTTTTTTCCAAGTTTCGTACCTTTTCCCCCGAAACTCTACGTTCTGGCGTCTTGTCTTGGTTAATTTCCTAGTTACATTTTACAAAGCTGGTAACTGAGACCATAATTGCGCCACTTCCTTTAGTTGGAAATTAACTCTCCACAGTGAGTAATCAGCTGACTCGCAGAATCAGCACGCCCCATGAATGGAGTGTCATTTCCTGCCTACTGTCTGCCGACGGTCGTTGTCTTCGGCACGTAGGCCCGATTTTTCCAGAAGTGACTATTAACTCTGTCACAGTCCTGTATCATTAACAGAAGCATTTTGCCATGGAACCGACATGTGCTTCTTAGGACTTATTACAGAGAAACCTGACAGCCCCCATTTGGATGTAGATTTAATTTTGGAGGGTGTCTTTTCTGTGGATGATCTGATGGGCATCCTGTAGGGCCAACCCGTCAGCTATGTAATCAGACCCTGCCCGCACGCTCCGTCCCCGCGGGGGGGGGGGGGGGCTTGGATGTGTCAGCAGATATAAAGGGAAACAGGGTTTTCTAAGAAGAGCGCACTTTGCCGAGATGCATTCCAGCGGGAGCAGACCTGTGCCGAGGCTTATCCGAGGAATCCACTCGACCCAGATGGGTCAGCAGGCTATTCTTAGAGAGTGCTGGAAACAAAATGGCCGTCTGAACATCAGTGTGCTTCCCGGAGCTCCGGTATCTCACACTGGCACACAAACACCGGCGTGCAGGCAGGCAGCCAAGAGCACTCAGGCTCACGCTCCGTGTGAGGGCTTTCCAAATGGAGATTGTGCCCTCCACCGCATGTTGGCGTGATCTTTGTTTTGCTGTGCAGTTAAATCTGGCCACATTAATACCTGGAAAAACCATAACATTAATAAGAAATTAATATACACGGACAGCTTATATTTATATTCAATTAACACAAAGTAGCAGAAAAGGGTAAAAGTATGTGCTCTTATAATAGTCTCTGTATTATTATTGTTTTTATTGCAGGTGACGAGACACAAAAAGGGAAGTGAGAACCTGAGTCAGGTTCTGCCTTCTTACGCTGTTAGTTTCCATAGTTGAAATATGCTGTGGAAATATCTGCTACAGGCATTGTACAAAACAGGACCTGAATGTAGCTTCCATATAGTCTGAGTCATGGCAGATCTGTTTTGTAATATTTTAAGTGAAGTGATTAATTGTCATTGTCGATACGCCACAGTGCACAACAACAGAATGCATCCTCTGAATTTAACCCACATGTGACATAGCAGGGGGCCGCTAATTCAACACCCAGGGAGCAGTACCTTGCTCGGAGTACCTCAGTGGTAACTTGCTCGTCGAAGACGTGAACCAGCAACATTACACTCGCAAGCACGTTCCCCTAACCATTAGGCCAAGTGAGAGGGTTAGGATAAAACAATTTTATATGTTCTGACCCTGCTTGCTAACCTTTAACCGTGACCTGATACCTGTCTCCATCTGGTGGATTCGCATGAGTCTTGCATTTATATGCTGGGGTAGAGCTTGCAATCAGAAGTGCTCATGATCATGCGGTCGTGCAGCATGGAGCGAACGCTTTGGTCATTACAGATCCTGGCTAACAGCCAGTGCTTTACTTCAAGCATTCTGGAGAAAGACAAAGCTTTGAGCACTTATAGGTATAAGAAGTTGCTATTTGGTCAAATTAGGCAAATGAGCTGGAAGGAAATAGTCTCACACGCTGCCTTTTGTGAAGCCCTGTCTCAGAGAACACGCCCCTCTCACCCCCCCTGCTCGCTCAGGGTCCTGCGGACGGTGCCGGCCGCTTCCCCTCCGAGGAGATCCAGCGTCTGCAGCAGCAGAATAGCAGTCTGCGCGCTGCCATCGCCCAGATGAGGAAGGACATGGAGAACCTGAGCGAGAAGCTCCCCACAGAGCCCCCCCCCGCGGGTAGGTGCTTTCCCTGCCGGCGTCTGCTTTTCGAGTGTGATGCAGGACACGCTGGGAGGTTTAACTGCTGCCTGAGTGCCGTCTTCAGCTGGCCTGGCTGGCTGGTGCGTCTCGACTTCAGATGATGCAGTGAAGCTGGGATCTTCTAACAGAAGATTGCCTTCTGCCTGCATTCATTTGGGTGGAAATAGAATCAGTGTATAATATGACGCTTCCTGGGGTTGTTGGTAGAGGCAATAAATTAAGCTTGATGAGAGCTTATGGAAACATGCTGAAAAAAGCGATTAACACAATTTGCTTAAAAGCCTTTATATTTTCCTGGTGAAAGCATGGTCTCCAGCCATTTATAATAGTGATTGATACTCAGCCATGGAACAACATTGTACATCCATTCATCTTGCTGCTTATCCAGTGCAGGATTACAGGGCAGTCTGAAGCCCATTCCAGGTAGCAGGCCACTGGGGGGCAAACAAACACTGTGGGCAATGTGGAGGCTCTGTTTGAGCTAACTGCCAGTCTATGGACTGTGGGAGGAAACCTGTGGGACACGTGGAGAATATGCACACACACATGCACGCACGCACACGTCTGTATGCATATCTTTCTGGGGATCATCCATTTATTTCTATGGGAAAAATTATGACAACCTTAACCATAAATAACCAACAAAAAAAAACGAGACTTTTGCCATTTTTAGTTTTTTTGATCATAGTCACAGATTTTTATAAAATTGAGTTTCCCTTATGGAGACTGAAAAAATGGTCCCCACAATGTCAAAATTAAAGGTTTGTATCACATTGTGGAGATATTTGGTCCTCCGCAACGTAATACACTATGTGGACAAAAGTATTGGGACACCCCTTTTAATCATGGAATGCAGGTGTTTCATTCAGACCCATTGCCATAGGTGTATAAAATCAATCACCTAGCCATGCAGTCAGGTTAGCACAATCTGTGAAAGCATTTGTTGTTCAGAAGAGCTCAGTGAATGTAAGAGTGGTACTGTCATAGGATGCCATCTCTGCAATAAGTCAGTTCATGAAATTTCTTCCCTACTAGATATTCCACAGTCAACTGTAAGTGGTATTATTGCAAAGTGGAAGCATTTAGGAACAACAGAAACTCAGCCACGAAGTGACAGACAGCGTAAAGTGACAGGGCTGAGGAGTGCTGAGGTGCATAGAGCGTAAACGTCTCCAGGGTTCTGTTGACTCAGTAACTGCAGAGTTCCAAACTTCCTCTGGCATTAACTCCAGCACAAAAACTGTGCACTGGGAGCCTCATGGAATGGGCTTCCATGGCCGAGCAGCAGCATGCAAGCCTCACATCACCAAGCGCAATGCCAAGCATCGGATGGAGTGGCGTAAAGCACGCCGACTCTGGGCAGTGGGATCATGTTCTGTGGAGTGACGAATCACGATTCTATGTCTGGCAGTCTGATGGATGGGTATGGGTTTGGTCGATGCCAGCAGAATGTTAGTTCCAGTGAAGGGAACTCTTAAGGCTTCAGCATACCAAGACATTTTCAGACAATTCTATGCTTCCAACTTTGTGGGAACAGTTTCAGGAAGGCCATTTTCTGTTCCAGCATGGCTGTGCCACAGTGCACAAAGCAAGGTCCATAAAGACATGGTTGGGTTGAGTTTGGTGTGGAAGAACTTGACAGGCCCGCACAGAGCCCTGACCTCAACCCCATCAAACACCTTTGGGATGAACTAGAATGGAGATTGCGAGCCAGGCCTTCATGTCCAACATCAGTGCCTGACGTCACACATGCTCTTCATGGTTGAATGGGCAAAAAAATCCCACAGACAGACTCCGAAATCTTGCAGAAAGCCTTCCCAGAAGAGTGGCACCTGTTATAGTTGCAAAGGTGGGATCAACTCCATATAGATGCCTATGGACACACACCACGTTCATCAGTTGCTATTTGTAGTAGCTTGTAGAGAATAATCTCATTACCGTAATTTTCTAAAGAAATTCCTGATTTTTGATATGTTACTGGATCAAATTTGTAAATGTTCAGTTTTCAGGTGACATACGGCAGTATCTGAGATTCATTTGTAGATGATGTCTGGGGGTGGGCAGGTCACTGTGACTGACGGGGTGAAGCAGAGCCAAAATGGACCAGTGCAGACCAGCCCTTGGTCATGAGAAGAATATGTGGACACAGATCGCCCCTCTCACTTTATTATAGGCTGGGTGGGATGGCTCGCACTGTATGGGGACAGACATCTTGGGTGCATTCACTTCAGGCACTGGCGAGGGCAGCCCGGAGTACAGTCAGGCTCTGGAGGAGGAGGTGCGGGAGCTGAAGACCCGCTGCCGGCGCCTGGAGGAGCAGCTGGAGGAGGCCCTCAAAAGCTCCGGTCCCACCGCCGCCAGCCCCGCACCCGTTCCAGCTCTCCCCGTCTCCGCTGACAACGCTTACCTCCAAAATCACATCCGCTGCCTCAACGAAACAATCGGTGAGGGGATTAGAGCTGACATCCTGTATGTAAACACATGTAACCTTGAATGCAGGAGACATGACGGTCCTAAAATGCCAAAAAAACAGGTGTCTGTCTGTCTGGTCCTTTCTGAAAGAAATCTCAGTGCTGTGCTCTGAATAAAGTCATTGTTGGGTAGAGTGTGCAGCAGCAGTTACACCTTTGATCCACATGATGGCGATATACTCACCAGTGATTTTTAAAGCACTCTTTTACAGCTTTTCTTCAAAAGCAGCATCCCATCCCCCAACACACAAGCCTGACTGTTTCATTTAAAAAAACAAAAGGACATTTTATTTCCGATAATTCAGCAGTTATTTTTGTGGCTTGGATACGCTGTTGGTAAATGTAGTACGGCTTGGCTTCTGAGCCCTGTCTGACTGAGCACAATGAAAACGCATGATGGCAGGTGGGCTGCGAGTAGAAAAAGTGTCCAGTTCTGCTGCCTTGAGAAAACTGGAAGTGAGGGTGGCGCACCTGGAGTCTTCCCTGTCCCGGGTCACACAGCAGGTACGGACACGCTCTCCTCAGTCAGCCTGCACTTAGCCGTTAGCAGCTAAGCTAATTAGCGTTAATATGTTTCCTTAAGGGACAATTCTGATGAAATTACCTGTTCCTCATATTTACTCGAGTAGAAATGTATGATTTCATGATTTTTAAATTGTTTTGTTATGCAATAATTAGAATGTTTTTGGTAACACAAAATAGTTATATTAAGACGTCTTAATTGTCTTTGAACATGTCCGACTCTCGCTAAAATGCTTGTCTGGAGTTTTGCGTAGACAGCAGTCAGACTGATGGACCGTGCCACTTTCTCCACAGCTCCATTCAAAGCAGGTGGAGTGTGATGAGTTGCACTTTGATTTAGCCAATCAAAAGAAGCGAGTAGCTGCAGAAGAGGCGGGGCTGCGACAGAGATTGGCTGCTGTGGAAATGGAGCTGGATGAGGTTAAGCGGGAGGCCGAGGAGTACCAGAGGGGCAGCCTGCTGCAGAACCTGGAGGCTGTAGCCCTGGGCAACCAGGTGAGCCAGTGTCTGAACCATGAACAAACCCTAGAGGTGATCCAGTGTAGTGGAGCCTGACCTATGAAACCCTAGAGGTGATCCAATCCAGTAGAGAATGACCTGTAACAAACCCATCTGTTCAATTCCATTTCCTTAAAAAATGTTATATGTGGCTTCTGATTTACAGCTGAAATGTTGTGCCAGGCAATTATCTGAATGATGACGGCAGTAACTCCATTAAAAGGTGTATTAGAAAAGTCCAGCCTGACTCTCTGGCTCCCGGGGTCTGCTACCCCCGGCCTCTGATGTCATCAGATATCATGACTGGTTGTGGAGTAGAGGAGGGAAAGCTTGCTGTCTAGGGTCCCTGTTAACATAGCCACCTTAGTATGGCAGATAACAGTTACATATGTCGAGTCTGAGATCTCAGGAGTAACAGCTTTATCACTTTTACTAGCTCGTTTAGTGCAGTTTAGGCATCGACATTCATCCATCCATCCACCCTCTGGCCCCTTCCCCAATGTAGAGCTGCTCTGAAACATGCCTGCATGAGGTGTTTGTTGCACGAACAGCATGTTTGACAGACATAAAAGCTGTTTAACACTCTGCCATTACATCACCGGAAATCGTCGACTCTGGGTTTGATATTTAGGTTTCCGCCCTCAAGCTGGATATCGCAAGCCGACGAGAGCCCATTGTTGTTGAACAGGTAAAGATAGAAGGATGTTTTAAATTGAAAAATGTGAATGTTCTGCAAGGGGACTTTGACTATATTTTGTTACTCAGTTTTAGCATAATTTTACTAATTTATACAGTTGATTATTGATTAGTTCTGTTCAGGTTCAACTCTGCCTCCCTCTGGGACAACAAAGGCCACAGGGTCTTTATTAAATCCTGCCCTCTGTTCAGCAGGACACCGCTCTCTGCTTTGTCCCCAGAGCACAGTGCTGCAGGAGCTCCAGAAGGAGAACCTGCACCTGAGGCAGCAGCTGTTGGGGCGGGGGAGCGAGGATGTGGTTGCCATGGAGACCTGGGCTGGCGCCAGCCCCGCCCAGCTGCAGGCCAAGCTAAAGAAGGCAGTGCGGTGCATCTCCCAGCTGAGCCAGGACAAGCAGAGGCTCATCGAGATGGGGAACCGGCTGAGGGGGCAGCTCGTCGCAGCCGGTCTCCACGGTTACACCCGCAACTTTATTGACAAGTGTAAACAAGCGTGCACAGTTTAAAACACAGGCACACAGACCTGTACTCATATCTTTGTGGGGACTCCTTGGGCATAACCCTAATCCCAACTATGGTACCCTTAACCCATACCAAGCCCTAACCTTAACCAACCTTAACCAACTTAATAAGTAACCAAACACAATACAAGACTTTCAGCACTTTTAGCTTTTTTATTGCATCCACAGATGTTTATAAAACTGATGTTATCCTTGTGGACAAAAAAAATGTTACAGGTTTTTAATCATTTTAATAATTACTAAATGTTGTATGTTGCTCCTGGCCATCTAGTCAGACAGGAGCCTCACCTGTTTTAGAGACTAGACATATAGATATAGATATAGGAGAGCACTGACGGTGTTTCGGGGTCCCTAGAATGTTGCCTGATTGACAGTCTGTGTAGTTCTTACTGTCAAGTGCAAGCGACTGTCTCCTCTCCCAGAGTTCTGTTCACTGCTTGCAGTTAAAAATGGACAGACACCATACAGGTACTGGTTCTGATTACTGAGGCAGTCCGGCCTGAATAATGGTGCCACTCTTTATACTCCCTGGCAGTCGCTCAGCCCCCTGGTCCCGCTAACAGACCCGACCGGGTTCCTGAGGTCTACACCCCGGAGCAGCAGCAGAATCCCCTGTCTGCTCTGGAGCAGCTACAGTATAAGCTCACCAAGCAGGTGAGCTGGCAGCTCCGTCACTGTGTCGCTATGGCGGCCAAGAGCCTGATGGCTTCTTTCATCCACTAGAGGGAGCCCAAGGAGTAGGGAACTGTAGGTCTGTCAGCAACCTATGGGTACTGAGCATGCTGCCCAAAAGAGGGTAGTCTAGGATTCATGTCGTCCTTGTTAAGGGGATGGTCGTCTCCTTTGTTGTCAGGATCTGCAGTACGCACAGCAAGAGGATTTTACGAAGACCCCTGTAAGAGCAATGGTGCGCCCGTCTGAGTCCGACAGCAGGGGCCGGGATGAGGGCGTCCGTGTCGGCCAGCAGGTACGGCGGCACTAATCTAATGACATTATAGCCAGGTAGCCCGCAGGAAGGTCTGACAGCTCCGCTTCCCTGACCAAACAGCGTTCCAGGGCAGAGAAGGAGAATGCGCTCCCTGAAAGACTCAGGCACTCTCCCGGGGCGCCCCGGGCCCTCATGTCCTCCCTGGGCACAGACAGCTCCCTGCAGGACGTCTGGCACATGCTGGAGGTGGCCTCCAGCCTTTCGGGCCTCACCCCCGGGGATGGCGCTGACGGAGGTGGGTGCACACGCTTACACCGTCACCTCCATCCCCTTTGCTCCGCCGTTTTCCCCAAGCTGCCTCAGGATGAAAAGATGACCCTCCACTGAACTAGTAAGTCACTTAAATATAAATAAGAAAAAAGTCTATAGGAGTTAAGTAAAACTTTAATCATTAGCTGCAATAGTCGAAATGTACCTAACATTGTCTGGTTTAATTACTTTAAGAATATTTCCCCCCGTTCAGAATTGCATATATATTGCATGACATTTCATATTAGTTATACTCAGTAAATAAAATGAAGAAACTTTATATTTATTTTATCCTTTGTAAACTTTCTCTCTTACCCTGGATTCCTGAGCCCATGTTGTCATAGCGATTTAAATTTTTCTTAGATTAGATTTTGTGAATCCTGCAGTGAATTCGTTTTAACGTTGCTTCCAAATAATATTCTTTAATCACTTTCACGACCCGAACTTACGAACAAAGAACTTCTCACAGATTAAATGAAGCAGCAGGATATCCGAACAGCAACAAACAGTCTAGTATGTCGGTCATGTAATTCAGCATATGGGGATGAAAGGGCCACTGTGAAAGATGTACTTATCACAGCTTGGTTTAGAATTCTTAGCCTGCAAGGCATTATGGGAGAGAATGGTGGACGCAACATGACTCTGGAAAGGTCCTTTGGGAGAAGGGCATCAGCAGAAATGACAGTCTCCTAGGGACAAGAGTACACATGAAGTTATGAAAATGGGGTGAGATGTGTGTCCTGATCCCAGGCCAGGTTTCAGGGACAGAGGTCGCCTAGGGACTGGCCTTGTTTCACGCCTGTATCAGATAGCCAGGGTCCACTGTCTGCTGAAACGGCATGGCGAAGGGTTTCTCAACCACCGTGAGGCTGCCAGATCTGGAAGCACGCAGTGCATGTGGAGTCCATGAGATCAACCTCCCACGTGTTTGTGCTGCAGTTTTACTGTAAATTCCCAGACCTATTTAGGAAGATTTATACTTGTGCTGTGGTTTAAAGTCACAGTGCTACAGGACAGGCTGTTTGAATGTTACAAATACCGTGAAATCCCGTTTTTACACAGCTCTTCATTCTACAGTCATGCGTCCCTTAACGACAGGGATATATACTGGGAAATGCATCATTGAGCAATTTCTTCGTTGTGGGGATGTGTACTTACACAAACCTAGGTGGCATAGTCTACCACACACCTAGGCTACACAAAGCCTTATTTTTTATAAGTAGAAAGAGTGCACTGTAAAATAATAAAAAGTACAGTACAGTAAATGCATAAACTAGTAATATAGTGGTTTATTATCATTATCAAGTACTATGTACTGTGCATAACTGTACATGCTATACTTTTACACGACTGGCAGTGCAGCAGGCTTATTTACACCAGCATCAGCACAAACACATTAGTAATGCATCACTAGGCGACAGGAATTTTTCAGATCTATTATAATCTTACGGGACCACCGTCATATATATAGTCCTTCATTGACCAAAACTTTGTTATATGGCGTGTGACTGTAATGCATCTGATTCCATGCATGCTTAACAATTAGTTTTAACTGACATTTGTTGGTGAGTAACAGGTCATTTGCCTTCATCGTTAAAGGAGGCCACGTTCAGGCATTTCCAGTGACACATTTTCTAGACTGGTTGTGCATTTTTCAAACAGCCTTCTGCTTTAAGGTAACTGGTTTTGCTGGTTGCTCCAGTCCATGACTAATTATCCCATTATTCCTCTTAATTGGTAATCGCCCGTGATGATGTAACGTTGAAATGCGTAATTGACGTACTTTATAGCTAAGTATGAATCCTCGGTAGGAAGCAGAAGCTGAGAACGGCAGTAACCTGATGCTGTCCGGTCAGGGTCGGCTACCCCAGTGGCCTGTTGTGTCCCCTGTCAGTCAGCTTATTGACAGAGGCTGGAATGGACGCTTACTGGCGCTGCCTCTGTGTATCTGGGCCCAGCCCCAAGAAGTATGGCATCTGGGTCTGGGCCCGGTGTTACTCAAGCAGAAGACTCACCTCTAGGTTCAGGGGCTGCCTCCTGTTGCTGTTCCCATGGAGATGTCCTCACGGTGAGCCCCCCCTCTGTATTTCACTGGTGATGGGAGATAAAAGGCTTAGAACCCCACTCAGGGTAGGGCTGCAGGTGTTTTACATTACATCAATAATAAGCATATCTGAAATCTGATAATTGATTTACAATATATTACATTGTAAATATACGAAGCATGATTACAGAAGCATGAGGTGCACCCCTCACAAGGCTAAAGTAAATAGTTGAAAATCTTCATTAAACAAAAAATTAGGACTTAATCACATCTACTCAACTTTTTTCCTTCCAAAAATACAATATGCATTCAAGTTCCAGCATTAATCTCCCCTCTTAATTCCATCCTCCTTTGATTTTTTTGGAATGTAAATTCTCATCTATATTTGAAGGCTCCGGTGGCATAGCAAAGATAATTTACAGACTGTACTCTCTAGACTTGGAAGTATTTTGGCTAACGTGACATTATGATGATTAGTGACTTGCATATTACTTTTTTTGTATGAAGGATATGTAAATGAAAGAGTAGAGAATTTGTTGAGCTCAGGTTAACTGAATTTAAAATCTGTCCATGTTCCACAGTCCCTGTGTGCTGATGCTCGAGATGAGCTGGTTACAGATAGCAGCACTGTGTTGTAGAGCGTTACAGGTCAGAGGTTATCCTGGATGGGTCCAACAATGTTTGCTTTGTGCTTAAATGCTCTGCTTCGCCCAGCCACAGACTTGCATCAGTGGTTGCAAAAGAGCATATGTGCTCTGGTCAGCCCAACGTCGTCTCTCGCTGGCTTTGCCCATTGGCAGGTCATCCTCAGCACAAAAACCTTGAACAGGAATCGTTTCCATTTTACAATACTCTCCTGATTCCTGGGCAAAGCAGCGATTTCTTATCATAAGGAACACTTGTGATCCTTAGTCCTTTTTCCTCCTCACTTTCTGCTGTTCAGGGATTAATCAAAAAATGTTAACCGTTTTGGCAGCTACTATCTGGCAAATAACCCTAGTGGGTAATTTGTGTGTTACTTGTAAAATAAGAGGCAAGCCTGTTGTTTTCTGTCCTTTTTGGGTGTCATCTGGAGCAGGGGCGGACTCCGAGCGAGCCGGAGGAGGCAGACCAGGCCCAGCACACAGGGTATCTCTCCAGGGTACAAAGATACCTGTTCAGGAGAGGAAGAAAATGACAAGGGCAGCTGGCAAGCCCAGCATGAAGGCCAAAAGTCATGGGAAGGCTTCTGGTATAAGAAACTACAACATCAAAGACTGAAAAGCATCTGTATTTTTATATGCTGGGATGAAAAGTTAATTTAATGTAATATAACTCATTTTTTATGGTAAATTGGAAACACAGAAACACACACACACACACATTATATATATATATATATATATATATATATATATATATATATATATATATATATATAATTATAATTATAATTAAACCAAAACATGTGCAGTTTTTCAACTTTAAATAAAAAGGACCTTGGCTGATATGAACACATAATGTGTGCTCATTCTGATTACTTAACTGTACCAGAAAGGCATATTTTGAGAATGAGGTACAGATTAGAGTTGGACTAATCAGTTGGACTGATTGACCGCTGAGGTTAACAGAATTGTAGCAAAAAATATAATCTCAAATTATGCTTGTTCTGTGCTAGACAATATTACCTTATTATGCACACCAAAAGCGAGAGATGAGTGATGAGGCCTGCAACATGCATTACTGGCTGACGTGTTTATTCTGACAGGACAGACAGCTTGTTTTTGTCTGTTTTCTCATTCACATAAATCCCGGGTGCTGGTGAAACGTTACTGGACAAGATGCTGTATGTTGGAAACTGATGCTCAACATAATACATAAATAATAAAATAGTTAAAACAAAAACTATGATGGATGTACCTCAAGTGGTACAGTTTGGGAATATATTTTAAATGTGGTCATATTCATTTGCCCTAATTTTGTAGGCAAAACATGCTATGTTATGTATGTGTGGTGTGTTTTATTTAACTTTTTCATGAAGATTCAGTTGAACTACAGTAACCCTAGTGTCAGCTTTCTCCAATTACATCGTTGACACTGCTGTCCTGGTAACAAGCTCCTCCTATACTGTGATGTCATAACATCACCCTATCTCCTAGCAACTCCCTTGCATTCACTGCGATTGGATAAGCCTACACACCCCCATGCTCTGATTGGTTAATCTGTGCACCTGATAGGAATATTGCAGCTTCTAGAGGGCGGCACAATGTGCTCCATGAAGAGTTTTCTAAGCCTTATTTCCCGAGTAAATTTACAATGAAACCTTTCCAAATCCAAAGTATCTTTGGAATACCTTCTCCTCAAGTAGGACATGGCTTAAATATTGATCACAACAAAGAAAAACAAATGTCATGCTTGCTTTTACAGCTGACACTAGTTATAATGTGTCGCTACTTAAAATGTTAATATTCTGTCTAAGATGCGTAAAGGAAATGTCTACACGCCACCAGGAATCATTTATAAAAGGTTTAATTTACCAAGCAGCACAATATTCTTAACTTTGCTACATATTCCTCATACTCTATTTCGTAAAGTCATATTGCACCGTAATACTAAGATTTAGCAGAGTAAAGGCCTTCTGGAGTATGACAACTTACAGCTAAAAGCATGAGAATTTGCAAAACTTGTACACTACACTAGAGTTCCCTAAATATTCCATTTAAATAAATTCATTTTAAACAAGTACCTTTAGTGTAGTCACGTTGAATCTCTTCCAGGTACGTACGCCGTTGCAATTAAAACGAAAAAGAAAAACACTGAATTAAAACTAAAAGTACTGTAACTGATGTGCGGGTATTATTAACTCGCTGTTTGAGTGTCGAATGATGTACGTTAAATTTAAAACAGAAAATCCTATCAGTGATTTCGTAGCCCCTATAACAACGTAATCGCAGTTTCGAAATGCAGTCTGAATGATCTTTTTTGACCTCGCAACCGCGATTTGGGCTGAATTTGGCGTTGACTGTTGAAATACTTGTGCGGCCGGGTAGAACCGCGTTTACTCAGCGTCGAACTTGAGTAACCTGTGTCAAACGGGGTTTTCAGAGTTTTTTAATGAATCCACAGAGGCGGTTGGATGTCACCCCATCGCCGACTGTCTGGGAGCCCAGCCTTCTTTCTCATTGGACTGTTGAGCAGAGCCAAGCCGTCAGCCCATGTGGCGTGGCCATAGAGCATGTCAGACATTTAAATTAAACAGAGAAAGAGAATCAAGCCAGCGAGAGAAATCCAGGAGGAGGCAGCCGATTGTAACCGGTTTGTAGCGAGGATCCAGGTTAGTCTCATCCTAAGAAGAAACATCCTGAGATTAAGGCTCCGACATTATCTCCTTTGACGGTTTTTGAAGAATATATATATATATTTTGCGCTGGTTAAGGATATTACCGCAGGTGAGTGTATTCGCATCCCCATTCATTTCTAAAGGAGTGGTAACATGTCGCGGCCAAAATACCGGTTTCCTAAAGCTCCGGCCAGATGGTAGCTATTTACCGACAGGAACGACATGGAAAGATCGATGCTCGATTTAACGGGAATGTGTGTTTTGGCGATTGGTAACGTAGGATGTGTTTTCGCGTTGAAACCAGAGCTAAGACGATGCTTAAAGCTAAATAAGCGATAGATGTATTCGGTCGCTGTTAAATAAATAAGCACCCTTCCACTTGTTTATCTGCTAACCCCGTGGTGGCGAGCTAGCCGGATAGCTTGCGGCTTGGCGCAGTTACGAATATGATATTCCGCTTTGGGTACCTCGAATGAATGAATGAATTATGTAGGCCTAACTAGTGGTGAAAATCAATAATGATAATAGGGGGGTAATTCGAGTATGTACAAGCAGGCTTCTGGCTACCCCGATGCGACGAAATCCTTCAAATTTGCACATTCTGGAGATGAGGCCAGCTCGCATCTTTAGTCGATGAATCAGGTTGTAGTGTTATAGTCACTTTATAATAAATATAGGTCTCTGTTAAAAAAAAATGTAGTGGCATAAGAAAAACCCTCCCAGGATAACATATGGGCGCAGTCAACGCAGTATTGCTGTGTGTATATATATACACATATTGGGAAAAGTGGCGCATCCCAACCAAATGGAAGCATCAAGTCACACCTGGGCTGAGAATAAGTGCCAACTCCTAGTTTGCTAACTAATCTATAATGCAGCTTCTTTCTCCGCAGCCCATCACTCTTTATGCACATCTGATGCCGAATGTTAAATTTCAAATATGTCGGAGCAAGCCGCTAAATAACTACGTGTAAAATATATTCTCATGTTTGTAACACTGCAGTTCAACTACAAAATGGCTGATAATTTGATATGTTAGTGCATCGCTGGTAAGTTTTTAATTCTTTCTTTTTGATGTATATATTCTGGCAATCGTTTAATATCGGATAGCAGAGAAACAGAAGTGAACTGTTTCAGCGCAAAGAGGAAGCGATAACCGGCCGAATCCCTGAGAAGGGTTTGAACAAAATGGATTCCGCCTCTCATCGCACTTTGCTTATACCCCGTTTTTCCCTGTGGCGCAGTTTTTAGGGTGAATTTTGCTTATGGATCCCGTTGGTTGGTTGCAGTTGGTAATTGGTGTCTTTTTTTTTGTAAAACTGTGAATCTTCGAATCTTGACAATTTCCTTCACTGATACGGGAATTTTCAGATTTTTGTGACGTCGGGTCAGTCCTTAAATAAAAAAATATTTAACTATTAACTAGCAATAGTTTCATGCCCTATAATTATCTTATCTGTACTATAATCTAAGCAATGGTTCTTTCCTATTAAGTATCTAGACTTGCAGGACGTTTATCAAGGCATCATGCCAGTTACCAATATTAATAATAAAGTGTCATCAACTGCTTTACAATGACGGATTTGTAACACTTGAAGTGACGTATTCCAGATGCTTTTTACGCCACCTGGAGTGGCGGTAAAAGTAAACCGAACCAGAGGGTCGTCAGCATAGCAAAGTTCATGCAAGGTGTCCTATGTTTCTTTTATTTTATTTTTTAAACCAACGCCTGCGCAGTTTTAATATAGTGTTTTATGATTGCATATGGCATGTGCTGTCTGTGCCTATCCGAGCCATTTCTGCAGAGCTGTTGTTCATGGGCCATTTTAAAAGTTGCGTGCGGAATTTCTCGCGCCGTCTGTCATCAATGTGCCGACTGAATCTACTTTAACGTGAGGGCGCATTTAATAGTCGAGCCTTCTTAAATTTTATGGAATTGCAATTATTGGTACCTTAGTTTCTGCTTAATGGTGTCTGTTCCGAAAATTTTCCTCATACACATTTCATCCATTCCATATATATATATATATATACTGGAATTGCTTACTACACAGCTGGTAATGTAACACATGCATCTCTACTGACTGGTGAAGATTGCTACCCACAAGGAGTAGCAGTAAGCCTCAACCTTTCGAGATACGGCCCATGCTCAGGGCTGGATCTACCTTTTCAGGGGCTCAAGGCAAAGCTTTAGTTGGGAGGCCCCCCTGTAAAGATAATTGATCATTTCACTTCCGCTGCAATGCTGGTAAATTGCGGGCCTAAGGCAGCTACCCATTCTGCCTATAGCTAGAACCAGCCCTGCCCACACTGACTGCATGCTGCACCCTGAAATCCATTCATGTGCCAAATCTGCAGATGTATTGTATCTGCCAAAGTTTCCGTTAAAATTCGCCCATGTGGTGATCCTGTGACCTATGAACATGTCAGTGAGCTTGTTACTACTCACCTGATATAAAATATGACTAGTAAATTTGTACACACAGATGAGCAGAGTTGTTCACCTTGAGTATGTCAGATAGAATTCATGGAGGGGGGACAACTTTGTGTTAAAGTGCTGAATTCTGCATCGCAGACGGGAATTACAATGACCCTCAATGGCACAAAATTCTCAAGATGTTACATTCTTAAAAAGTCCCTTCACATTTTTTTTTGTTTTATGCCCTTAATGTTTAACATCTTTTAAAAATGAGCAGTTTATCAAACTTTTAATATTAAGACCTTTAGTTTTATTAAATTAATTTAATTTCCCTTGTGTTCATTTTAATTTGCTACACCTGTTACAGATTTTAACGATATGATGCCAGACTGGCCTTGAACCTGAATAAACCTGGATTGTTTAAATGGCTACTTTTTGTGACTTGCCACCATCTTTTTACATGTCTGGTTATGACAAATGTTCCCTATTGTTTGGACACACTATAGACGTATTTGATTAATAATTAACACTCAAGTGAAACACTGTCATACTGCATAATTGGGATGCTGGGTCATTGCTCCCTCTGCATTGTGCTTTGTTAGAAATTGGGGGCATTTATCCATCAGATTTTTACTGTCTGTATGAGTGCACAGTACATTTTTTCACCATTAAAATGCATCACAGGAAGGCCAGTTAAACTTGTTTGCTGAATGCATGCTGAAGACGTGCATCGTGCGTAATTGCCATGTGATCACACGCTGGCAACTCAACTCAGCCGCTGTCCCCGCTGGGTATCTGGAATGTGTGGCCTCATGCCTGTGTGTACCTGTTTGGACCTCCTCCGCTTCCCTGCTGTTCTCTGGAGCCAACCAAAGACAAGACAAGGAAGGGTGACTCATCCACAATGGGAATCCTTTACCGGCACCCAGTACTGTACGAATACTGATTTACAATTTCATTACCTTATTTAGTCCTATTGACCACATGGCTGGTATTTCACATGTGGGTCTCATGTGGGTGTGAATAGTACATATGGAAAATAGATTTTACTGGTTAGAGTTTGGTTAAGCGAATTACCCTGTGGGTCAGTCTGTAGCTGGGCCATGTGAACTGTGGCCCATGTAAAAGCTGCATGTCAAAACTGGATCAATAAGGAGTCGTAATCTTCTGTGGCAATATGTAGGGTTGCATTAAACTGGGTTATGAAGTAATCCAAGATGTGCTGTGTGTGTGTGTCCTGCCTTTTCTCCAAATGAATGCTAAAATACTTGTTCTCGATTTTTTTTCTTAACTAACAGCGTTGATTTGGATGATTGGCCAATTAGTGTCAAATGCTGTCCCGCATTAGATATGCACAATGATAGTCACCCGTTTTGTATGGCATCTCGGCGTTTTAAGGGGAAATAGCCCAACAGTCAGTTTTTAATCTTCTGCCATTTGCATCTCCATATTTACCTGTACGACGAGTCGTGATTCTACACTTGGAAGTCCCAGTGGCTCTATCCTTGTCTGGGTGGCCGGATAACAAGGGCGAAGGGGGCTGGACGCTGTGTGGCAATGGCCTCTATCCCCGTGAGAGAGGGAATGCCATTTCTGTGCCCCCTTTGTCAGCTGAGGCTCTCTGGCGAGCCGCAGCACACATTGTTCAGCGCTGAGAGGGGAACAAAGGTCAGCGAGACTCCCATGCCACTTCCACTGGCTGCTTGAACAGCTACTACAGACCCACAGTCTGATCTCCCGGAGAAAGGGGACGCTTTTTATTTCAGCTACTCATTTATTTCCCTCCTCCCTGGCTTGACATGAGCGCGTTCTCTATCGGCTCACGCGCAGAGGGCATTTCTCACACTGCTTCGTCCTCCGGTGAACCGCTGTGACTCCCCTCTCCTGTCGCCTACAGGGAACTCGACGCCATGGAGGAAATTGTAATCGCTGGCATTTCGGGCAGACTCCCCGAGTCTGACAACCTGCAGGAGTTTTGGGAGAACCTCTTCAATGGGGTGGACATGGTGACAGAGGACGACAGGAGGTGGAAGCCAGGTGAAGCTCGGAGCTGGTTGTTATGCTTGATATCTTCCTCTTTAGTTAGTACTCTGTCCATGTGTATAACATTACCGTCTGTCATTCTTTGTGCAAAATCATTTTAAATGTGTTTGGAAGCGTTTCAGTGGTAGGGGATATTGTTATGGGTTTTTATTCCTTCCTTTCCCCCTCCCCTACTCTGCCCTTAGTGTTGGCAGTAGTTTCCTCTCTGAATAGAGCTTCACTTTGTTCGCTTTTCACTTCCCTTTATTGAAGGGATCCATTCTGCTCCTCTGAGACAAACCCTAAAAGGAAAGATGATCTGCATATTCTGTGTCCCTAGATGCCCCGAAAAGCCAAGGGACCTCTGAATGAAGCTCCTTAGCTGGGCTGTAACGTTCTTCCTGCCTCCTGTAGGTTTGTACGGCCTGCCCAGGAGAAACGGAAAACTGAAGGATATCAGTAAATTCGACGCCTCATTTTTCGGCGTGCATCCAAAGCAAGCTCACACAATGGACCCCCAGCTCAGACTCTTGCTAGAGATCTCGTATGAAGCCATTGTAGATGGAGGTGAGTGCTTCTGGCATACTGAACAGTAGAGGTATTGGATGGCTTCCTCTGAAGCTCACCAGGGCTTGAAGCACCAGTTGCCTGTCCTGTCTCAGTGGTCTTGGGGTGAATTGCACAAGATCGAACATCTGTAGCTGCTAGGATGGTTCCTTGCCTGTTTGAACATAATGGTTAGGTATCATTTGCAAACTAGATTCAAAAGAATCACCCCCCCCCCCCCCCCCCCCCCCCCCCATAATTCATTGTCCGCAGGCATAAATCCAGTAGCCCTCCGTGGGTCCAAGACAGGAGTATACATCGGCGTCAGTGGCTCAGAAGCTGGGGAAGCTTTCAGCCGGGATCCAGAGGAGCTCCTGGGCTACAGCATGACTGGTTGTCAGCGGGCTATGTTTGCCAACCGCCTCTCCTACTTCTTTGACTTTAACGGTAAGCAGGGGGCAAATTGTTGAAAGCCTCAGGGGTATACAACTTACTGTATTGCTGCTGTATTGGGAAATAAACGTGAATCACCTCCCAAGAGCGTGTTTAGGGTTTGCTAAGCTTGTTGGAAAGTTACCAACAGACTTTCACCTCTGAGGCTAAGAGGTTGTTGGTCAACGGTCCAAAGTATGTCTTCACTCTGCTCGTTCTGCAGGTCCCAGCACCGCCATTGACACGGCATGTTCCTCAAGCTTGCTCGCCATGGAGAACGCCTTCCACGCCATTCGCCACGGACACTGTGACTCCGCCCTAGTGGGTGGGGTCAATCTGCTGCTCAAACCAAACACCTCCGTGCAGTTTATGAAATTGGGGATGCTGAGTCCTGGGGGCAGCTGCAAGTCTTTTGACTCCTCAGGTAGTGGGTTGAGTCGCTCTGGGATGTGGGGTGGAGGAGGGGCAGCGATATTGACTTGGAAAATCAACTGAAATTGCACAGCACCTCAAGCATGATGCCTTGCGATTATTCTCAGGTGACGGATACTGCCGGTCCGAGGCTGCTGTGGCCGTGTTGCTGACCAGAAGGTCCATGGCAAAGAGGATTTACGCCACAATCATCAACGCGGGTAACAACACAGATGGTTACAAAGAACAAGGTAATCAGTGACTGGGAGCCTCAGCGCAAACTTGAGCCAACGTGCATGTGGCTGAAACCTCCTTAAAGCAGATGTTTGATGCCCCAAATGTATGACCAATCTCCTACAGACAGAGAACTTTTCCCCAGTCACTCTTGACACGGATGCCACCGCAGGCCGTGTTTATAAACAAATCCAACCATAGATCATGCGTCTGTCCGGAATGCAGTGGCCTTTGTCCCAGGACACCGGCAGCTCGCATTACCTCTGATGTCTGCATGCAGTCCTGTCTCTCTCCCCCCTCCACCTTTTGTGCTAATGTGATATCTTGTGCGTCATGGTTTGAAGTATACCAGATATGTGCACGTGCTCCTGCGTGTTCATTCTGGCTGCTTGTATATGTTAATCACGTGATGTCAAAATTAAAGCACATGCTGTGTGCAGATAGACAATCTGCTCGCGTCGATAGCTTATCACACCTTTTATGGCTGTCGTCTTGTTAAATTACCGCTGTTGAGTGATGGCTAGATGTCAAAGTTTCTAATTTTCTCATTAATTAAGGGTCCTTAAAATGACCTTAAGTGTCCTAAGATGGCTACTGGTTAAAATGTTTTTTAACCAATAAAATGGCAGTAGGCTAGAAGGCTATTCTTGTAGTTTAGACCACTAGAAGTCATCTATTTTTTTTTTTTAAGAGATATAAGTAGTCTAATCCAGCTTCCACTCATCCGTCCATCCATACATCTATCCATCAATCCATCTACCATAACTGCTTATCCAGTATCCATTCATGATAATGTTGGAGCCTGTCTTGGGAAGGATGGGGTGACCTAGATGGGACAGCAGTACTTTGCAGAGCACACAGTCACATGGAGAATTTAGGGTCACCATTTCACCCAACCATATTTTTGAACCATGGGAGGAAATCTGCTTCACTGTGTCCATCCTCTTCAGGCGTTACCTTCCCTTCGGGCGACATGCAACAGCGCCTGGTACGCTCCCTCTACCTGGAGGCCAACATCTCCCCAGAGCAAGTGGAGTACGTCGAGGCCCATGGCACGGGCACCAAGGTGAGCCTAGCGCTGCACCGACTCCGTAGACCCAACTCCATGGTCCCCTACAGCTGATCTCCAATACAATCTTCACCCTCTGCAGCTTGTTAGGTTAGGAATTTATGCTCATGTCCAACAGGTTGTGGGTTCAGATCTTGTGCCCCACAGAACACTTGTATCACCATTGTCCTGAGCAAGGCCCTTAAGTCCAGTCACTCCAGGAATGCTGGATACCCCTGTTCTCAGATCGTGACGTGTACGGGCAGAAGCATCACCTGTTAACTTCAGTAGTTACCGCGTAGAAGTGAATGTCCCATGAGAAGTTAACCTGTGGATTTCCCTTCAGGTTGGGGACCCACAAGAAGTTAATGGCATTGTCAGCGTCTTCTGTCAATCCGAGCGAGAGCCTCTGCTAATTGGCTCCACCAAGTCCAACATGGGCCACCCCGAGCCGGCGTCTGGCCTGGCCGCTCTCGCCAAGGTAACAAGCTGGACGCTTTGCTCGCTGTAAGCAGGTCGGTGGTCTTTCTGCTTCACTAATGGATGGGTGGGGGTTCTTTGCTGTTTAGGTGGTCCTGTCCCTGGAGCACGGCATGTGGGCTCCCAACATTCATTTCAAGGAGCCCAACCCCGATATCCCGGCACTGCTGGACGGCAGGGTGCGAGTCGTCACCGAACCTTTGCCCGTCAAGGGTGGCATCGTAGGCATCAATTCCTTTGGCTTCGGAGGTTCGAACGTCCATTTGATCCTGCGTCCGGCGGGCCCCGTGGCCGCGCCTCAAGACACAAAGCCCCCGCTCGCGGTTCCCCGGCTCCTGCAGGTGTGCGGCCGCACAGAAGAGGCCGTCAACGAGCTCGTCCGGAAGGCCCGGGACAACGCCAGCAATGCCGGCTTTCTAAGCATCCTCAACGACATCTCTACCGTGCCCACCGCCAGCATGCCCTACAGGGGCTATGCCCTGATTGGTAGCGAGGCGGATGCCATGGAGGTGCAGCAAGCTCAGGCCGCATCCAGACCTCTCTGGTACATCTGCTCAGGTGAGGACTGCCAGACTTGATCCTGCATTTCCCATGATGACACTGGGGCAGCTGGTGGTGTAGGAGAGCACTCCGAGGAGGGGCGCTGCTGTTATACCCTTAAGCACCTTCTGCTTCACCTCAGTTGACCCAGTTTGGCTGGAAAAAATTAGTCAAGTAAAAATGTACCATAAAGAGTAAAGTACTCCACCCTTACGCCCTGTGTTGCAAGTTAAGCGAAGGAGTGTCAGTGTTGGGTGTGTGCGGAGTGGGACGGGCCCCTGAAACCTCCTGGTGTCCGCAGGGATGGGCACACAGTGGGCAGGGATGGGCCGCAGCCTCATGCAGCTGGCCGAATTCCGCGAGTCCGTCCTGCGCTCAGACGAGGCGCTGCGGGACACGGGGCTCTGCGTCTCACGCCTGCTGATGGAGGCTGATGAGAGCACCTTCGAGGACACGGTGCACGCGTTCGTGGGGCTCGCCGCCATACAGGTGAGACGGCCTGATGGACCTGCCCAGGCCTTCGCTGCTCATTCTCAGCGAGGAGGGGGGTTTTAATCAGCCGTCGTTAATTTTTAATGTACTTTATTGCTGACCGCTGCCAGAATAGTCCAGATTTAAACTCTGTCCCGCTGTCTTATACAGTCACACTTATTTAGTGTCTTTATCAGAAGGATTTACTGTGTAATCAGGTGGCCTGCCAAAGAAAAATTGGTTTAATCATGTTACATCTGCCTAGTATGGCTTTTTAAGTTAATGTACACTTGGCACAGTTCTGCACACTTAACTTTTAGCCAAAAGGTTCAAATGCCTTCATTTCAGACAAATAGATGACTGGATGGATGAATTCGGTGCCCTTCACCTGGTGTCTCTGGGCTCTAATGTCTTGTGGACTCTTCCTCACGTGCCTCCTGCATTTCACAGATCGGCCAAATCGACCTGCTCCAGAAGATGGGCCTGGTGCCGGACGGCATCGTTGGACACTCTGTAGGCGAGCTGGCCTGCGGCTATGCCGACGGCTCCCTCTGCCACAAGGAGGCCATCCTGGCAGCCTACTGGAGAGGACGGTGCATCAAGGAAGCCAACCTGCCAGCAGGGGGAATGGCTGCCGTAGGTAGGGGGTCCCAGCCTCGACGCCCACCCTCTCGCGCTCTGCTGGATTGTTAGATCGGTTTTGTTTGTGTTCAGCTGGCAGCAACAGCCTATTAGTTTTACCTGGACTGTTAACCAACAGCCAAAGGGCCTCGTGTCCCTAATTCCCCAAAAATTATATTAGTACTTGGGCATCGGCAGTATCTGCCTGTCACCTTCTAGTATCTCCTTCGCTTTCTTACCACAACTCGAGGAATCGCAGGGTATGGGAATATCAGCTCATGACTGTAATGGACCCCCCCCACAGGCCTGACGTGGGAGGAGTGTAAGGCCCAGTGCCCACAGGGGGTGGTGCCCGCCTGCCACAACGCCGAAGACACTGTCACGATCTCGGGTCCTCAGGTAACCGGCGCTGTGCCGTTTTGGGCCGACCTGCTCTCTGCCTTTTGTTAATGGAGTTTGAAAAGAGGTCATAAATGTGATCACTTGTCTCTAGAGAACAGTTCATTTTCACTGTTATTTTTAAATAGTCTGCGAACTCAGGCAATTAATTGTGTGCGTGTGTCGGCGTATGCAGGAAGCAGTCAGCCAGTTTGTGGCTCAGCTAAAGCAAAGTGGGGTGTTTGCCAAGGAAGTGCGCAGTGCCGGTGTGGCCTTCCACTCCTACTACATGGCCTCCATCGCTCCTGCCCTGCTGTCCGCACTCAAAAAGGTAAGAGCTTCTCCGGCCCTCATACAACACTGGATTTTACAACAGTGACACCTGCTGGCCGGATGCCGCAAGGTCATGCATCCTCTTGCTCAGCACAGTCAGGACTGGTGCATTGTGGGCTTCCCTTCAGAGAAAACTTGTTATTGAGGTGTGAACTGCTTGAGAGGAAAGTACACCTGGACCATTACTATCTGTAGGCTAACCAAAGTCTCCATCTCCCCAGGTAATTAAGAATCCGAAGCCAAGGTCGGCTCGCTGGATCAGCACCTCCATCCCGCAGGCAGACTGGGACAGCCCCCTGGCACACTATTCCTCAGCAGAGTACCACGTTAACAACCTGGTGAGCGCCGTGCTCTTCCAGGAGGGCCTGAACGTGGTGCCCGACAACGCTGTGGTGGTGGAGATCGCACCCCATGCCCTACTGCAGGTAACGACGCTCATCACTCCTCCTGGGATCCACTACTGCTGCTGCCTTCTCCACCTCATTGACCTTCTGTGTCCACCCTCCCCCCACCCTGCTGCAGGCTGTCCTGAAACGCAGCCTCAAATCCACCTGCTCTATCCTGCCCCTGATGAAGAGGGGCCACCCCAATAACCTGGAGTTCTTCCTCTCGCACGTCGGAAAGATCTACATGAACGGGTCCGCCTTCCTCGCTGACCTCCCCGCCTGTCTCTTCCGGCTGCTCGTCATTGGCCGCTCTGCTGGACACTGGATGCTGATTGGTTTTCTCATCTCTCCGGTAGAATCAACCTGGACAGCAACAAGCTATACCCGGCCATAGAGTACCCCGTTCAGGTCGGGACCCCCTTCATCTCTCCCCACATCCTCTGGGACCATTCACAGACTTGGGACGTCCCGGTCGCTGATAACTTCCCCTCTGGGTCTGGCGGCTCCAGTTCAGCCACAGTCTACAACATCGGTGAGCGACAGCAGCACTCTGAGGGACCATGTCATGGATCCAGAGTCCTAAATCTCTGCCGGGGCCTGATTGTCTTCATGGCTTCAGAATTTCTTGAGCCGCTTGCTGTCCAGTGTGTGGTCTCTTGCATGACATGTATCATGATCTCCTGCAGACATGAACCCAGAGTCCCCTGACTACTACCTGACGGGCCACTGCATCGACGGGCGCGTCCTGTATCCGGCCACGGGCTACCTGGTGCTGGCCTGGAGGACGTTGCTGAGGAGCCTGGGGGCGGTGATGGAGCACACTCCTGTCACTTTCGAGGACATCACCATCCACCGGGCCACCATCCTGCCAAAGACCGGTGAGGGTGCAACACGACTACTTACCAGCTTCGAGTCGGGTCCTGTTACTGTCCCATCAGAATCTAACTCCAGAACCCCTCCCAGGCACCGTCCAGCTGGAGGTCCGACTCATGCCTGCCACCAGCAGGTTCGAGGTCTCTGAGAATGGCAATCTGACAGTCAGTGGTAAGCCGTGCTATTTCTACCTTGAGTGACCATAACCACAGCTCTTCGTGGACTGTCTGCACCAGCGCCCCCTGCTGGTAACACTGGCACCGTTGTCTGCAGGCAAAGTGAGCATCCTTGAGGATAAGGCTTTGGAAGCGTTCCAATCTCAGGTGGCCCAGACTCCCGAAGCGACCTCAGAGGACGACCCCAGACTGGGACTGACGGCTGGAGACGTCTACAAAGAGCTGCGCCTGCGGGGTTATGACTATGCCAAGACATTCCAGGGCATCCTGGAGGCCAGCGGCACCGGTGAGGGACCCCCGGGGATCGTTTAAGACCACCCACCATTGCAGCCCTTCGCTGCCTGACCGGCAACCGAGCGAGTCCCTCCTCTCTGTCCTGCAGGAGACCGCGGCAAGCTGAGATGGACGGGTAACTGGGTGACCTTCCTGGACACCATGCTGCAGATGCTGGTGTTGGGCCTCTCGGGCCGGAGCCTGCGGCTGCCCACTCGGGTCCGGTCCGTTTGCGTCGATCCCCGTCTACACGAGGAGAAGTTCCGAGAGTATGGGGAGAACGAGAAGGGTACGCCCGCCCCCACCCCCGTCCCCCGGCAGTATTGCCTCACAACATATCTGCAGCAGTGTTTCAATTTTATTTGTAATTTAGTGTTTCTATATTACATTTTTATATATTATGTTTATTTTCGTTTTCAGTGTTTGATGTATTAGTTTTAATTTTAAATATATATTTCTAATAACTTTAAGTTGTGGAGTTGTTTTTAGTTCTCATTTTAGAGACTCCCACATGAATACACAGTGTAACTAATGTCCTCAAAATAACTGGCATTGGGGGGTACAAATCAATATTTTAGCTAAATAGTATTTTAAAACTAGTAGTAGTATTTTAACTATATGTTCTGATGTTTTTATTTTCAGTTAGAGAAGCGACAATTATAATTTTAGTTGCAGTTTCGTATTTTATTTCTGTTAACTAAATCTGTAAGAACATTTACGTGTTCTTTGACGCTGCACTTACTGCCAAATGACAAGCCTTCAATCTCTCTCTCATATCTCCTCTCGCAGCCATTGATGTGCAGGTGGACCGCTACCTGGACAGCATTATCGCGGGCGGAGTGCAGATCTCCGGCCTGCATGCCACTGTGGCGCCGCGACGGCAGCAGCAGCAGAGCCCCCCCACCCTGGAGGAGTTTGTCTTCGTGCCATACATGGACACGCAGTGCCTGAGGACCAGCGAGAAGCTCGGCGAGCAGCTGAGGCACTGCAAAGGCACGTGATCCTCTCGCAGGTTCTCCACGAGAAACCCAATTGCTAGTTCTGCTGCTGAGCGATGCGTCAGCCTTGGAAAGCGGAGAGGTGGTATATGATAACGACTCGGGGGTGACCTTGGTGGACCTGAAGGTCACATGTCTGCCGGAAGCTCTTCTGGGATCGTCATGTAGAAAGACTGCAAAGCCGGCTGCCTGCTCTTTAGTCCTTAGATACTTATTCTGAAAACTTTACATTAATGCGCCTTCATAATGCCTTTATAATGCATTCATAGAACAATCATAAGCAGCATGTAGGTATACCTTAACATCCTTAACAAACGAAGATAACTTATTGTGTTTGTTATTCATGTATTTTAAAGCAGTGCAGGCATGTTAGGACATTAAGGTATACTTACATGCTGCTTATGAATGTTCTATGATTGCATTATGAATGTTCTATGAATACTTTAACATATATATATATATATATATATATATATGACACTTCCTGTGGCCCTTGGTATACAGGTCTCATCCACCGGCTGCAGCACAAGCTCGCACAGCAGGGGGCCAAGCTGTCCATACCCGGCCTGGAGGAGGCGATGGAGGCCCAGCTGACCGGGGCCGAGGCCGAGCCGGGGCTCCCGCGCTTGCTGTCAGCCCTGTGTGCTCTGGAGCTCAATGGGAACCTGCAGTCAGAGCTGGAGCAGACGGTGCGGGCGGAGAAGGACTGCCTGCTGCAAGACCCGCTGCTGGGCGGCCTGCTGGACTCTGTGGCCCTGCGGCACTGCCTGGACACGGTGCTGGAGAACGCCACGCCCGGCAAGATACGGGTGCTGGAGGTAGGGAGGATCTGCATGGCCACCAGGCTGGGCTTTGGGTTAACTCACGCTGGAGAACTGAGCTCCTGCTGGGCTACTATGTGTTCAGCCAGCTGTACCTGAGAGCATTTTACATTTACATTTTTAGCAGATGCTTTAGTCCAAGTGAGGCATATAGTGCATTACAAATATGTGCGATCAAGGATTCAACTAAGCATGAGTGCAGGTAGGCAGAGAGTCCAATGAATGATCAGGTACAAGTGTGAGCTGTATTGGAGCGGGTTCCTCCCAACAGCTACACAATTACTGTTAAGTTCTTATTAACAAAATAAGAACTTCATAAACACAAACACTGAGTCAAAGAGGAGTTTCCACTCTGCTGCAAGCAGCAATAACCTAATTTGTGCATAAGAAACTGTTGACTTTGCCACTGTGAAGCTTCTCAGACTCTTGGCAGAGAGTGAAAATTGGTCACTTTGGTTCACAGGAACCCAGTAATGTCATTATTGGGCATTAATCGCTCCTACTCAAATAAGTAATTAAGGGCAATTAAAGGGAAAACCGGCAGCTTTGGGTCTCCTGTGTAGGAGCGGTGCTCACTGCTACCCTTGTGGACCATAATGCTGCAGTTTAATTCAAACAGTTGTGGTGCCATTTAGGATGGAGCATGTAACCTGATGTGTTTGTGCACTGATGCAGTGTGTGCTCTCGGGGGGGGGGGGGGGGGGGGGGTGACTTTACGGGGATGTGTGACAGTGCTTTGCGTGTAATGTGCCGTTTTCACGCTTCCGCCCCCAGGCCCTCGCTGCAGACGGTCACGTTTTCTCCCGCGCCGTCAGCCTCCTGAACATTCAGCCCATGCTGCGGGTGGAGTACACGGCCACCGACGTCACCCAAGACCTGCTGACCCCCCACCAGTCGTCCTTGGAGGACCTGGGTGTCGCCACCGGCCAGTGGGACCCCCACGCAGCCCCCGCCCCCGGTGGCCTTGGTGGCGCCGACCTGGTGGTGTGTAACTGTGTGACGAGCCCCCTGTCCAGCCCAGAGGAGGTGCTGGGCAACCTGGCGTCGGCCACCAAGGAGGGCGGCTTCCTGCTGCTGCACACCATGCTTAAGGGGGACACGCTGGGGGAGACGGTGGCCTACCTCTTGGGCCGCCAGCAGGCCCTGCTGTCCCAGGTAGGCCTCTCCTCGCTCTCTTTGGCCCCTCCCAGTGCCTCGTGGTAAGGTGCTAACGCTCATGCTCCATGCTAACCAGGCTGAGTGGGAGAAGGTATTCAGCAAGGCCTCCCTCCATGTGGCCGCCATGAAGAAATCGTTCTATGGCTCCGTGCTGTTCCTGTGCCGCCGTCAGAGCCCCAGCACACAGCCCCTCTTCCTGCCTGTGGACTCCACCGACTATCAATGGGTGGAAAAACTCAAGGTAACTAGTGAGATGTAGTATGAGTTTTTTTTTTTTTTTTTTTCTCTCTCTTTTGCCTCATTAGCCACCTTGTTTGTTGTCCCCCCCCCCCCCCCCCCCCCCCAGTCTATCTTGGCTGAGCCCTCAGAGAGCCGCGTGTGGCTCACTGCCACCCAGGCACACTCTGGGGTGGTGGGGATGGTCAACTGCCTCCGACAAGAACCAGGCGGCAACCGCATAAGGTGCGAATGCTACATTATGCTAATGCTAGGCTAATGCATGAATACTGCTCTGCTAATTGTATGTAGCTTTAGACTGGGCTTTACACTTGGATAATGCTACACTTAGAATGCTAATGCTACTGTACATTCAAAATATAAGGGGCACCGCATGCATGTTACAAACTGACCTGCTTCTTCTCTGCTTCCGAAGGTGCGCATTCGTGTCCAACTTGATGCGGTCTTCTGCGGCCCCCTCCCTGCTTCCGTCACACAAAGACATGCAGTCTCTCCTGGAGAGGGACCTGAGCATCAATGTGTACCGTGATGGTCAGTGGGGCGTCTTCAGGCACCAGCTCATCCCCCAGGGTGAGGATCTGTCTGCTTGCTGATATGGAGCTCACTAAGCAGTTAGGACCAGGCTGTGGGCAGTTAGACCAGTGCTGTGCAGCTGTGATGTCGTGCTTTACAGTGTGTGTGTGTGTGTGTGTGTGTGTGTGTGTGTGTGTGTGTGCGCGCGCCCACAGAGCTGAGCGAGGAGCCCACAGAACAGGCCTACGTCAATGTGCTGACTCGTGGGGACCTGTCATCCTTGCGCTGGATCGTATCCCCCCTGCGCCACTTCACCCCCGACAGCCCCCATGTGCAGCTCTGCCGTGTCTACTACTCCTCCCTGAATTTCCGTGACATCATGCTGGCCACCGGCAAACTGCCACCAGACGCCATCCCAGGTTCGCTCAACCTTTTCACGTGTCCCTCATTAAGCGCCTGGCATTGTCTGTCTTCTCATACGCCTTCCATCATCTACAGGAGACTTGGCCCTGCAGCAGTGCATGCTGGGAATGGAGTTCTCAGGCCGAGACCCCAGCGGGCGGCGCGTGATGGGCCTCCTTCCCGCCAAGGGCCTGGCCACTTGTGTGGATGCGGACAAGCGTTTCCTGTGGGACATGCCCTCCAGCTGGTGAGGGCAGGACGGCTTTGGCATGCCGTCTAACTGCGGCGCCGAAGGGTGTGACCCGGCTGGTGTGGGCCCCGAGTGTGGCCACATGTTAATGGGGGTGTGCTCTCCCTGGCAGGACTCTGGAGCAGGCAGCCTCGGTGCCTGTGGTCTACGCCACTGCTTACTACGCCCTGGTGGTGCGCGGAAGACTGCGTCCCGGCGAGAGTGTGCTCATCCACTCAGGGTCCGGCGGCGTGGGCCAGGCCGCCATCGGCATCGCGCTGAGCCAGGGCTGCCGCGTCTTCACCACAGTGGGTGGGTGCCTCCAGTCATCCTGCGATGGTGAAACGTGATCAAAGTACAACAGTGCTGACACTTCTCGTGTTCGAGCTCGGCAACTGATGACGGGGTTATGTCCCGATGAATTAATCTTAAGTGGAAAATATCGAGTTTGATATGATAAATGGGTAAACAAACGCTGTCAATCGTAAAATTGAAATATCTTAAGTCGACCAATCTTAGAGAGAGTGATATCTGTGTTGTGCAAGTTCTGGTCGGAGTCGACCTCCTGACCTTTGATCTTTTGTAACAGGGTCGACCGAGAAGCGGGCCTACCTGCAGGAGCGCTTCCCGCAGCTGACGGCCGAGTCCTTCGCCAACTCCAGAGACACCTCCTTCGAGCAGCATGTTCTGCTCCACACGAAAGGGAAGGGTGAGTAAAGATTCCTCTGGTGGAACGGCGCTTGGCTAGCACAGCTGGCAATGAAGACAAATCCCGGCACTGCTGAGCGGCCGCTGACTGCGTGTGTGTCCTTCAGGAGTGGACCTGGTGCTCAACTCTCTGGCTGAGGAGAAGCTGTTGGCTAGCCTTCGCTGCCTGGCCAGGCACGGCCGCTTCCTGGAGATCGGAAAGTACGACCTGTCCAACAATTCCCCACTAGGTGAGCCAAAGCCTCCCTTCCAGGCCCTGCTTCTGCCTCACCCCCGACGATGCACCCTCAACCAGTGTTCTGGCCTCCCACCACAGGGATGGCGCTCTTCCTAAAGAATGTGGCTTTCCATGGCATCCTGCTGGATGCCCTCTTCGAGGAGGGCAACAGGGAGTGGGAGGAAGTGTCACAGCTCCTACGGGAGGGCATCACGGCGGGCGTGGTACAGCCACTGTGCACCACTGTCTTTGCGAGGGACCAGGTGGAAGAGGCCTTCCGCTACATGGCTCAGGGCAGGCATATCGGCAAGGTGCTGCTGCAGGTAAGGCTGCTGTCCGGCTCCGCCTTTCCCCGCTGGCGATGCGAGGACAACGCAGCTTTTCACGCCAGTGTTTCTACAGGTACGCACAGAGGAACCTTCCGCGGCTGTGGAGGCCGCCCCGCTCTCGCTGCCCGCCATCTGCCGCACCTACTGCCCTGCCTCCCTCTCCTACATCATCACTGGAGGCCTGGGTGGCTTCGGCCTGGAGCTGGCCCACTGGCTGACCGAGAGAGGAGCTCGTAAACTGGTGCTGACGTCTCGCTCAGGAATCCGCAACGGTAAAGGTGGACTGGCAAAGGTGTTGGCTGTAGAGCCTTTGTCATAAACTTAAAAAAATAAAATAAAAAATGGCCTTCCCAGTAAAATGATTGTTGTTCCCCCTAGGGTACCAAGCTAAGAGAGTACAGGAGTGGCAGGCCATGGGTATCCAAGTGCTGGTGTCCACCAGGGACGTTGGCTCCCTGAAGGGCGCCCAGAAGCTCATCACTGAGGCGGCCCAGCTTGGTCCTGTTGGGGGCATCTTTCACCTCGCCATGGTACAGAGCGCCATCTTCTGCCACAGCCCAGGAGTGCCTGGCACCTTTTGACTTTGAGGGAAGCTTAGTACTTCAAATGTGACCCTGATTCCACTCCCAGGTGCTGAAGGACGGCATGCTGGAGAACCTGACACCGGAGCACTTCCAGCAGGTCTGCCAGCCGAAGTACGACGGGACCATCTACCTGGACAGGTAGGGTGCCGCTCCCGCCCTGCCTGCGCTCAGTGCTGCTGAGCGGGACCTGACCGCGTCCCTCTGCTTCACAGGGTGACCCGGGACCGCTGTCCCGAGCTCCGGCACTTCGTCACCTTCTCCTCTGTGAGCTGCGGTCGCGGCAACGCCGGTCAGAGCAACTACGGCTTCGCCAACTCCACCATGGAGCGCGTGTGCGAGCAGCGGCGGCACGACGGGCTGCCCGGCCTGGCGGTGCAGTGGGGCGCCATCGGCGACGTGGGCGTGGTCCTGGAGACCATGGGCAGCAACGACACAGTCATAGGCGGCACCCTGCCGCAGCGTATCTCCTCCTGCCTGGAGGTGCTGGACCGCTTCCTGAACCAGCCGAAGCCAGTCATGTCCAGCTTCGTGCTGGCCGAGCGGGTGGCGGCCGCCAAGGGCGAGGGTGGAGGCCAGAGGGACTTGGTGGAGGCTGTGGCTCACATCTTGGGTACGTGAGCATCTCACCCGGAGTCCCCTGAACGTGGGCGCCAATCTGGGATGTACCACTGATGTGTGTGGGGGGAGAGGCAGTTTATAATATACCTGCAAATTAAAAGCATATGTTGAGGATGATTCTCTGTGACCTTGGATGAACTTCTGCAGGGACGTCGGTCCTGGAACACTCTGGTACACATCCCGTACTGTACTGAAGCCAGTGGTGTAATGGAGAGTCTGGCACTCCCCACTCGCAGTGGAATGTCCCTAATCCTTCTGAAATTATTCGAGCATCTCCCTGCCCCTGTTGACTCTCCTCCGCTGGCGTTGAAGTCAAGTCATAATTCCTCCGGTTTAAATATCAGGTGTTTTCACATCCAAATCTGAGGGGAAAACGCGCATCAAGCTGCATCGGAGAAATGCGCCCATTTTTGCAGTTGCTGTGAAATCTGACCCGTAGAACAATGTGCTCTTTGAGTTGCATTGTACATTTAATGTGTCATTTTGAGTATGTAATATAAATATTTCAAAGCCCTGCTTGGTCAAAAACAGTGAATTAAGTTACATGATTGCACTCTGTCACGCAGGCACACGCACACACACACATGCATACACTTTTGACCTCACACTCTGTCCTCCTCGTTCGGCCACAGGTGTGCGTGACGTGAGCAGCCTGAATGCTGACGCCTCCCTAGCCGACCTGGGTCTGGACTCCCTCATGGGCGTGGAGGTCCGGCAGACTCTGGAGCGGGACTACGACATCGTCATGGCGATGCGGGAGATCCGCCAGCTGACCATTAACAAGCTGCGTGAGCTATCCAGCCAGCAGGGAGGCACCGAGGGTGAGGGTCAACGCCGATTCGAGTCTAGCCACAAGTCTTGGACCTGGTATGGAGATACACGTGTCTTCTCTCTGCCCCCTTGCAGACTCTCGGGCTTCCCCGCTGAGGAAGGGCGGTGCCGGTGCCTTGCTGGACGCCGACCTGAGCCAGCTCCTGGTGAATCCCGACGGGCCCACGGTCACGCGACTGAATGAGGTTGAGAGCGCTGAGAGGCCTCTCTTCCTGGTGCACCCCATCGAGGGCTCCATCACCGCCTTCCGCACGCTGACCGCCAAGCTGAGCGTGCCCTGCTACGGCCTGCAGTGCACCAAAGGTACCCCACCCCCCACCCCGAGCCGTGACTCCGCTTAGGTGGTGCGGTAATCACCTCAATCAGTTAATTCTGCCAAAAACAGGAAGTAGGAAATGGACTCGTATCTCGAAGGCAGCTACTTCAGTACAAGCGAGGTCCCTGGTGTTAGTGTTTCACCAGAAAAATGTATAAATGGGTAAAAAGCCACTTAAGTTAAATTTCTCAGCTGAGCTGTCAGATGGAAACTTCACCGTAACCTTGTTGAATGCTTTGTTTGGGTGATGAGGTCTAGCCCGTCAGCTTGCACTATATGGTAGCAGTGTCCCCTCCCCGTACTGAATGACTGCTCCTTTCCTCTGCCCCCCCCAAGCGGCCCCGCTGGACAGCATCCAGAGTCTGGCCTCCTATTACGTGGAGTGCGTGCGGCAGGTGCAGCCGGACGGCCCGTACCGCGTCGCTGGCTACTCCTTCGGAGCCTGTGTGGCCTTTGAGATGTGCTCGCAGCTGCAGGCTGCTGGTCGATCCGTGGAGCAGCTCTTCCTGTTTGACGGCTCGCACTCTTACGTGGCGGCGTACACCCAGGTGAGGGGGGGGGCTGGTTTTCACTCCCTTTTTACTTTACCTTTTACTTAGGTTGTTTGGCAGCATAGGTGATTCTCAGGGCATTTCCCCCCCCCCCCCCCGAAATACAGTAGTAGCAAATTGTCCTGTATTTCCCTACACATTTAGTACAAATGATGTGGATGTGGACCCCCCCCCCTCCCGGAATCAGCCTTGGTTAATAGTAATTATGGCTGTCAATCAGTTAAACTAATTAATCATACATTTTGTTATGAATCGTTTTTCTCAAGACTAAAGCTTGTTATGCATATTTTTAAATGTAAAATCAATCACTATTATTCATTAATGATTAATGAATTAATGAATAATCACAAAGGATGTACATATAACAATGTAGTAGGTCATGAAAGACAATTTAGATAAACTTTATTAATCCCTCGGGAAGGTTCCTCCGGGAAATGGTGTATATAATGGCTTATTTATATGGCTTATATGGTTGCCCCTTAATGCACTGCGTGATGTCGTTAATCGCATTATTTTAACTCGTTAATTTTTGCGATTAAAATAATTAACTAGTTAATTTTGATAGCCCTAATAGTAATTTTCCTTTTCTTCCTTCCTGCTCGTTGCCCTTCATCCTCGGCCCAGATATTATTCTTTGTGTTTAAAAGAACAGAAGCCTGACGAAGTGGCTGCTATGGGTTATTGATTCTCCATGTTCTGTGCACAGAGCTACAGAGCAAAGCTGACCCCGGGTAAAGAGTCTGAAGCTGAGACGGAGGCCCTCTGTGCTTTTATCCAGCAGTTCACTGGAATGGAGTATAACAAGGTGAGTCCCCAGACAAATGCAGGCAGTGTGTTTCCACATTCTCCCACCAGGGGGCGCCGTGCACTGACAGCCCACTCGCCTCGCTACAGCTCCTGGAGACCCTGCTGCCGCTGTCGGACCTGGAGGCCAGAGTGAATGTGGCCGTGGACCTGATCACGTCCAGCCACAAGCACGTGAGCCGCGCCTCGCTGCACTTCGCCGCCTCTGCCTTCTACTACAAGCTGAAGGCCGCCGACCGCTACGTTCCGGCAGCCAAGTACCACGGCAGCGTTGCCCTCCTGAGGGCCAAGACCAGCACTGAGTATGGCGACGGCCTGGGCGCCGACTACCGGCTGCATGAGGTGAGGCCCCCTACCTGCAGGGCTTTGGGGGGGGGGGGGTCGGTGTTGTTTTCCTTTCCTCACCTGTCACACGTTTGACCTCCAGGTCTGTGATGGGAAGTTGTCGGTGCACGTCATCGAGGGGGACCACCGCACCTTCCTGGAGGGCGAGGGTGTGGATTCTATCACTGGCATCATTCACAGCTCACTGGCAGAGCCCCGCGTAAGTGCCAGAGAGGGTTAGCTCTGCTCTGTCCTGTCCCGGCCAGGGGGGGGGACGGGCACTGGGACGGCAGCGAGCGGGTCTGCTACGTCATCAGCCTTCTCTTCCTTCTCTTGCTGTATTTGTTTTATTTTTTTGTGGTTTCCTGGAAGGATGTTATCCGGACATACGTTTCAGCCTTAATCTGTCCGCTTTCTCCGCCTCTGCTCTCCTTCCATGTTCTCCTTTATCCCTCTTTTTTGTATTGTCTGTTTTGGTTTTGTAAAGGTACAGCTTAGAAGCTCACCTTCTGAAAGCATACTCATGGTGCATGGTCACATGACCACCTATTAACCACTCACATGCTCAGATTACGATGATGACTGTCTGCTAAAGGGCGACACTGCTTCAATCGATGGAACTTTTGTAAGGAAACGTTCCGCCAGCCCTGATGATGCGGACGTCATTAACCCCGACCTTAAAGTAAAGTGTGATTAGACCAGTCAAAAGTAGCATTTGCATGAAGACTTTATTTTACTAAGAGGGCATCTTTGTCTTTCTGGGTGTCACTGAATACATACACACCACTTTGTGTTGGTTGTATTGCCTTGCAAAGGTGCTGCACAGTCTTGGAGTCCGTACAGAATTTCATGTGGGCTATTGATCAGAGTATTTCCATATGGGGAAAAGTACAGCGCCCAGGAAGCATCTTGGGAGTAACAGAAATGGTTGGAATGGTTTTGTCTCTAATGAACGTGTGCAAGCAGCTGAGCTCATATGTGAAGTGACTGAAACTGACCTCTCTGGCTTGCATGGTGCAGATAGTGAGGATTTGCCAAATTACTCTGCTTTGCAGTGTTACCCCCCTCAGTGTTTCTGAACAGCACTGTCTGTTTCATATGACTTAAACTTTAGGAGGACCAGTTGATCTTCTGTACCTGTTCTTCTCTACCTTGTGTGTTGACAAAGTCTGGAAAATATGGTACATGCTCTAAAAAAAATACTGCTGTAGGTCACACTGCTGTTTTAATGTAACGGTATTTCTGGCTATTTAATGCGTAAAATGTATTTCATTAGTGTTTTTTTCTTTTGTTTGATGCAAAATTCTGTGAATGTAAAAAAAAAAAAAAAAAACTGACTAATGATATTTGAAGAATAAGCTGGACCAAGGTTACTAAACTGAAGCTGTTTGAAAATATGCCTGAAGTCTGAATAAGCTGCACCGATGCAGAGTGGTGGATCGTGGAAGCTGGATAGCAGAGGGCTGGTGCATCACACAGCACTAGCCTGGTGAGCCCAGAGGTGTCCTTTCACAGAGAATAAAGCGTTACCTGAAAACATTCTTTTCCTGACAGTGACCCACAAACTGGAGAATGTAAGGGGAGGAGGGTCCCAAAACGACTGATCTGATTTCTGAGACTTTTAATCAAGTCGGTGAAGAATTAGATGACTTCCAATTTAAAGCGTAAAGGAGAAACAATGGACTGCCTCTCAAGTTTTTTATTATTTTTTTTTAAATTCTATTATGTAATTTCTGAAGTATTTATTGTACTAGTTGAAATAAAATAGCATCTCAAAATGATGTTGATTCCTTGTCTTTATTTCTGAGCATTAAACATACATACATGTGTAATTTCAGCTTCAAAGTAATCCTGGACAGTTTAGCAGTTGTCTGTTTATTTAACGTGTGTATAGTGTCTGTCTGTCTTGGGTTGGTATGACTCACCTGCTATGTTTCCAAATGCAAATTTATATTCCGTAGTTTGTATTGAGTTTCCATCAAGACAATTGCTTTATAATCTTAATATTGTCAGAATGGTGTATTTGTACTATTCTCTGCATTTCACCATAATTACAAAGACATCAACACTAATATGTGGAATTATGTACTGACCAAAAAAGTATTAACAAAGATAATGATTCGGTTGGATACAAAAGGCAGCCATTAAGAATAAGAAGCAGAATTGATTCACCGTGGAAACTGGGATGGTAGGGTGAGCAGTTCAGAGGAAGCCTTCTGGGTGGCTTTCAGGTGACAGTTTACAGGGTATTTGCATGGCAGAGGGTGGAGATCAATGACAGGAAGGAGGAATCTGATACCTGAAAGTAAAATGAGAAATGTGGGGGTTAGAACATACAGAAAAAGAGAGAGGCAGACAAGGGTAAGAAGGAAAGAGATGAAGATAGAGGAACAGGACGCAGATAAAAGAGGAGAATTAAAAAAAAGTAATCAAAATACAGGAAGTATGCAGGTGTGTGCAGGACAGTAACTGATCAGGCCCCAGTGGTTTGAAATAAAGTGGAGAGTCACCGGTTCATCAAGAAACACACTACATGTTTAGCAGGGCAGAATTTTCTGAAGTTTTCAGGTGGAGGAAGAATAGAGCTCAAGCAATCCCAGGCAATCAGGTGAAAGGAGCAGGAAAAACCAGGAAGTGAGACCACAGGAGCAGGAGAACCCATAAGAGCTGGCCAGAGGAGCAGAAAAACCCAGGAGGTCAGACCACAGGAACAGGAGAACCCATAAGGGCTAGCCAGAGGAACAGGATAACCCAGGAGATCAAACCAGAAGAGCAGGAGAACTGATAAGGGCTGATCAGAGGAGTAGGAGACATTCTGCTTCACTGAGGCTCCACTAGATATGGTGCTGGGCTGTTTTGATGGCCCGGGTTCTACTCCTGTGGTTTGACCTCCTGGTTCTCCTACTCCAGGGGTGCCCAATCTTATCCGCAAAGGGCCGGTGTGTATGCGGGTTTTTGGGATAACCTGTAGGTCAGCTGTTCAAACCCAGGTGTGAGGACTCTTCAGCCAATCAGTCCTCTAATTAGGGAGTTGCAGCAAAAACCTGCATACACACCAGCCCTTTGCGGATAAGATTGGCCACCCCTGTCCTACTCTTTTGGTTGGTCATTATGAGTTCTCCTGCTTCTGTGGCCAGTCATTCTGGGTTCTCCTGCTCAGATGAGTCCAGGATGTCAGACCACAGGAGCAGGAGAACCCAGGAGGTCAAACCAGTCCAGTACCGTATCCAGTGGAGTCTCACTGTGCAGGATGTCTGCACAGCATTCACAGTTATTGTTTCACTGGAAAAAATTAACAAATGAGACATTTATCAACCTGTAAAACTATTTAAAAAGTAAAGATCAACTGCAGAACTTTTCTATTACTTCACCATGACCAGGATCAAGGGACACCACCCACAATAATTTAATATATCACTTAGCAAAATCTCCAGTGACAAAAAATGTACTGTATACAATTTTATGTCTGAGAAAAAAAAAAGATCACTATTCACTTTGAACAATATATGATCAAAATACATAGAAACATATATTCATAAATTAACTAATTAATTATATAAATTAAATACCTTTAAATATACCCACTAGGAGGCACTAACTTCCAAATATTTACCAGTTTCAATACTGGAATACGAAAAAAGAAAGAATTTCTGTAATAAGCACCATACATCTTTTTAGATGAGGTTTCCGATCGGTCATATTTGAAAGTGACACAAATGTCGCGAGCGAAACCCGAAGTGTAATACATGTAACACCAATCGAGCTGTGACTGACGCCGAGGTGGTTCGCGCACCCGGCGGACGCCTGGTTACGAGTGCAAGCCAGCTGTGAGATCTGGTCAGTATTTGCATATGACACTTCATGTCTTCTTCACTATGTGAAATTTTGTATTCCGATAATCGGATATTGATTCTAAGAATCGTTTGAACAAATAAAACTGCTCCACATGTGCGAGTAAATTGGAAGCTGGATTACATTTAACATGTGCGCACAAACTTCCGATCCCCTGTAGATTTATATCTGTAGTTTTAACGTGATCGTTTGCGGAAGTAGCTTCAGTGACATTAGTATGGGTCGCTGGTTAAGTCAGGAGACGTCCTGACATTCGCATTGTAATATCTAGTGTGTCGATCTTGTTGGTAAGCTAGCAGTTTTCAGCATGGTACATTGTCTAGTCATGGGCACAAGCACTATCCCTAGTAGGCTAGTACGTCACTGTCTTCCAGTTACAAGTTAAAGTCAAATTAGGGGTTTGTACCAGACGATCTCTTCTAATCCGTCCATATGTTATCCACATGTTTTGTACCTAAAGCCACTTAATATTTTCCCCTTTGTATAGTGTGGAGCAGATCGTGTAACAGAACAAAACCAGGGGGCAAAATTAAATCAAATAACTACCTGTAGAACCATGCTACAAGTTGCTGTAATATTGCGTGTTTTATAGTTCCCTTTCAGTATTCGATCTAAGCATTTTAAACGATTTCGCCGCTACGGCCAATTCCAGTTTTATTATGTAGTAATATTCTGTACGTATATTGATTTAAACAATTAAAATGATCACATTGTTACTTATATTCGTAAAGATCTTCAACCTGTCGCAATTGATTTTAAAACAAACAGTTTAAAGGAAAATTCATGTTCTGCAGTCATACAGTCAGTATTTCACCATTAATAACGCTTAATATATATCTGATTACGTTATACTGAAGGTTACTTTTAAGCCTCCTGAATACTGAACCTGTTTGCGATTTCCCTAAACTCACCCTGGTTTCTAACGCTTTCTCCTCCGTAAGCTTTCATCATGAATAAGCTGCAAGGGTTTGAGTTCTGGAAGATTACCCTGAAGGGGGCACGTTACGTGGTGGCCCCGATGGTGGATCAGAGCGAGCTGGCTTGGAGGCTCCTGAGCCGCAGACACGGCGCCCAGGTCTGCTACACCCCCATGCTGCACGCGCAGGTCTTTGTGCGGGACGGCAACTACCGGCGCGAGAACCTGTATGCTGAGGTTTGCGCAGAGGACCGGCCCTTGATTGCACAGGTGAGCTCGCGCAGCAGCGCCTCCGGCTCTTCACGTGCCCGGTGCTTCCTACATGGCCCTTATGTGACTTCCCTCTGTGCAGTTTTGTGCGAATGACCCAGAAATGTTCATCAAGGCTGCACTCCTGGCTCAGGACTACTGCGATGCCATCGACCTCAACCTGGGCTGCCCTCAGATGATCGCAAAGCGAGGTAGAGGACTCACTGGATGGAGGATACAAGCTGTTAAACTGCAGAGGATTTATGTTTTTACCATCAAGCGGACATATGTTTTAGTTTAAACCTATCTCTGCATTTTCCTAGGTCATTACGGTGCCTTCTTGCAAGAAGAGTGGAGTCTTCTGGAGAAGATGGGTGAGCTTATGGTCATCTTGTTGCCTCAGTATCGGGGTAATGGTTCCTGTCCCTCATATCTTAATGTCCCCCCGTGTGTCTAGTGTCACTGGCCAATGACAAGATTTCAGTACCCATCACGTGCAAGATCAGAGTGTTCCCGGAAATTGAGAAAACCGTGCAGTACGCCAAGATGCTGGAGAAGGCCGGGTGCCAGGTATGGCGCACGCCGGCAGGTCGGGGGGCGCGGTCGCATGTAGCGTGAGATCCACGAGCTCATAGCCTGTGCCCATGTCATGCCAGCTGCTTACCGTCCATGGCCGGACCAAGGAGCAGAAAGGGGCCATGACAGGCGTCGCGAGCTGGGAGCACATTACTGCTGTCCGGTACGTTCCAGAGCCAAGATCTCAGGGTTACTTTTCAATGGCTCAGTCCCTCCAGGTGGAAATCAGTAGTGTAAGTTTCTGGGTGGTGCAGTGGTGCAGTGGTGCAGTGGTGCAGTGGCTCAGTGGCTCACACTGCTACCTCATATTTCTTGGGGTGGATGTTGGAATCCCTCCTCTGCTCTGTGTATATGTGGAGTTTATAGCTTCTTTCTGTATTGCTCTTTTGTTTGCTCCTATAGTTAACATGTGGTTAAGTGGCTTTTCTGCATTACTCTGTGTGTATGTGTGTGTGTGTGTGTGTGTGTGTGCGTGTGCGTGTGCGTGTGCGTGTGTGTGTCAGAGGTGGATAGTTCAGGTCCAGAAAGTAAAAATCCAGACCGGGATTTTGTTCCACCACTTGAGTACTCTTTGACTTTTTATACTCAGCTGGTTGGTTGCAACAAAATCCTGGTCTAGATTTTTACTTTCTGGACCTGAACTACCCACCTCTGGTTTGTGTGTGTCTGTGAGCCCTGTGATTGAGTAGCATCGCAGCCAAGGTGCCCTCATGCTTCTCCCGGCTCCTGGCTGTCACCCTGTTTGTGGGATGGAAGGTGGGAGCAGGTGCATATGGGTTTGTAGGCGGCCCTTTGTGATGGAAACCCCAACTCATGTTGTGTAAATGTGGCCCTTGCAGGAAGGCCGTCAGCATCCCCGTCTTTGCCAACGGCAACATCCAGCACCTGAGCGACGTGCAGCGCTGCATGGAAGAAACGGGTGTGCAGGGCGTCATGAGCGCAGGTATGGGCTGCAGCACCTGCGGGAGGTCAGGCTCTGTGGCTCTGAAGTCCGAACCAAGTGCCACGGGGAAGGGGGGGTGGCTGCACCACCTGCGAGAGGCCAGGCTGTGGGGCTCTGAGGTCCGAACCAAGTGCCACGGGAGAGGGGGGTGGCTGCACCACCTGCGAGAGGCCAGGCTGTGGGGCTCTGAGGTCCGAACCAAGTGTCACGGGGGAGGGGGGTGGCTGCACCACCTGCGAGAGGTCAGGTTCTGGGGCTCTGAGGTCCGAACCAAGTGCCACGGGGGAGGGGGGTGGGTGGACCATGTTCTTGGAGTGCTGTATATCAGCGGCTGCTTGGCATCCAGGACGACCCCGTTATGTTGAATTTCTACACCGACTTCATGAGTTGAGCTCTAATCAGCTCACGCCACCTCCTGCTCATGATGAACAAGCTTCATCCTGCAGTTTACAGGACTTTAGAAGTGCTGATCTGATAGAAGTGCTTAAACTGATAGATCCCATATAAAAAATTTAAAGGGTAAAATCCTAATATTTTAAGCTCCAGTGTCCTTGAAATAGCTTTTTTGTGGGGTGCTGGAATGACGTGAGCGATGTTCAATAACATTATTATGGGATGCTCAACCACCATCAACAAACGTGGGTGTGATTGTGTTTACTCTCCTGCAGTGTTGACTCTCGAGAAGTGTATAGACAGCTGCAGAAAAAAATTCTCAATTTATAGGTGTACGTCTGTGCATAATATGTGTTTTTTTTTTTTCCCCAAACTGCAGCCTAGTTTCTCATTGATGAAGGGCTTCTTCCTTTCTTTATGGGACTTCAGTCCTGCTTCTAGGAGCCTGGTACACACTGTCCAAGCCGTGCACTTCACACCTGCACCTAATGTTTCCCATTCCTTTTGAAGGTCACTTGATGTCATCCTACAGTCGCTTCTGGTCTTT
This sequence comes from Paramormyrops kingsleyae, assembly GCF_048594095.1. Classification (NCBI taxonomy): domain Eukaryota; kingdom Metazoa; phylum Chordata; class Actinopteri; order Osteoglossiformes; family Mormyridae; genus Paramormyrops; species Paramormyrops kingsleyae. Next base: position 16,262,435 of record NC_132801.1, on the reverse strand, counting down.
TTCCTGGCTGGTTTCGGGTCGTTCTCAGTGTCTCCTGCTTCGCCTTATTCTTGTGTGCTGCTGTCTTGGAAATTATGAACCTGGAAGCATCCTGCAGCCAGAAGAACCAGGATAAAAACAGGATTTAAGAATGCAGATTTGTTTAAAAATTAAGTGGTCTCTTAATTTTTTCTGCGGCTGTGTATGTTTATTTTTAGTCTATTCCATCTCTTGACAGTGGGGGGCTGCCTTGTGCTGTGTTCATTGGCGCTTGTATTTAATTTCAACCTGGAGATACAAATAGTTTTTCCTTTGGAGGGTAATTATTGGATTAGTGCTTTTATCCATGGACTCTAAGCATCTCTTTTTTTTACGTAACTGGCCACACTGCCTGCAAAGCTTTATTGACAAATTGGCCGCGCCGGTTCAAGGTAGTTAAAGCCTCACAGCACTGTTTCTCTTAGCAAGAAAAACAGTCTCTTGGTAAGTGCAGATTAACTGCTGCATAACTCTGAGGTGTTCTGCTGTCAGCGGCTGGTCCCTGGCTCACCGTTTGCATTTGTCCCTTGCAGAAGGTAACCTTCACAACCCAGCCCTGTTCGAGGGCCACAGCCCGCCCGTGTGGGAGATGGCAGAGGAGTACCTGGAGGTGGTCCGGCAGTACCCCTGCTCCCTGTCCTTCGTCCGTGCCCACCTCTTCAAGCTGTGGCACCATACGTGAGTGGCCCACCTGGATCATGTGATCGGGGTTAATGTCTGGGTCATGTGATCGGGGTTAATGTCTGGGTCATGTGATCTGGGTTAATACTTTGTTTACCCCAGAGAATGGGGCAGCTGTAATCCATGGAACTCTGTTGGAGCCACACTGTCACCATAAATATAGTTTTTTATATATATATATAAATCTATTTTATTATTAATCTATTTTCAAGGGGGAAAAGTAAAGCAATAGAATTTATTGAAATTTTTAGCAGAAAAATTTATCAGCCTATCCAGTAGTTACCCAGGACCCATAAGTCAGACTCATTGAGGAGCAAGAGATTTGAAGAATTAAATGTGAAGAAGATCAGCGAGGAGGATTTGGGGCTGCAGTGAGGACGTGGTGTGCCTGCAGTTTGCAGATCCACACGGACCTGCGGGAGGAGCTGGCCAAAGTGCGGACGCTGGAGGGGATGGCCGAGCTGAACGCGCAGCTGAAGCGGCGCTGCCAGGTACGCGGCGTCCTCCTCCTCATCCTCCTCCTCATCCTCCTCCTCCTCCACACACACGCACCTTCCTCACCAGCCTGCTGAAAGCCTGCCCCTTTTCACCGTCAGGAGGAAATGGCTCGTCAGGAAGCTGGGGAGGACCACGGCAGCCTGCCCTTCCCGCACTGGATATGCCAGCCCTACGTCCGGCCAGCGTGAGAGAGCGTCTCCGTCCCTCCTTCTGACTGACTGCCCAGCGAGAGCTGGGAGGGTCACGCTTAGGGGTCACTGATGTGTCTAACATACCCTCCTGGCTCTTGGCGTGTCTTCCTGCCAAACACCCAGTTCTGTTGCTCTCTGCCTGCTCTACTGGCATCACATTGCTGCTTTGAATTCTTCACTATGCCATCTGTTGGCAGGTCGTCCAGTGTCTCTCGCTGTTACTAATCCCCATCTGAGTCTTCCCTAACTCTCCAGTAATGGCAGTCACTGCCTGACCTGATGCACAGTGTCTCACCAGAGCATAATGAATCTGGTTGGTAATCACTTCTTCAAGTTTTTTTTTTTATCCTTGACCATGAGGGAACGTATTGGATTCCATAGTTTTTATTTTGTCGTTGAATTTGTGAACTTTTTCCAGTCTGAATTCTCCAGAGCGTCAGAGATAGAGGGCCGGTTTCTGACAGCCTGCTAGTGGATTAACTGATTTACTTCTCAGATTTACTGCTTCAGTATGCTGAGCTCTTATTCATCTGGATGGTGATCTCATTCAGGCCATCTTAGAAACGCCCGCCATGCCAAGATATATACACTTTTTGCCAAGTCTGTCAGATCATTGATAGGGTCCCCTCTCCCCCCTTCACCATGCCCCCCCACCCTTGGCATTGCAGCCCGAAGGGTCCTGGCAGTGAGAACGGGCAGCCCGGCTCTCAGCCGAAGGCAGTGTGTGTGAAGAGGGCCCTGGCGGATGCTGATGCCCCCCCAGAGTACCTCTCCAGAAACAAGCAGAAGAAGAAGGCGCGCAACCCCAACAAGAACTTCAGCATGGAGCAGAAACGTAAGGAGCCCTGAGTCTCGCTGCCCGCAGCCGAATGCCCCATGTCCCCGTCTGCCCCATGCCCCCGTCTGCCCCACTCGGCCCGCTTACCACCTTCCTCAGCCCTTACGTTCCCTCATAACGTTCTTTGGGCTTTTCCCAAGGCCTCATTGGTCCCAAATTCCAGGCGAGTTCCACACGTGTTTATACTGAACGTGGCACAAGAATTTGCCCCCTCCCTGCCTGTGCCCCCTCCCCGCTGCCCGTTAAATGACCATCAGTCAGGAATCCAGCCTGACCTTTTGCCTTATTGTCTCCCCTGCAGCCAAATACATCAAATGCGAGCAGTGCGGAAACCCCAAGGTGAGTCCTTTTAGCAGCTCTGTGAATGTGGACCCAAGCTGAGGGTCGCCGTGGCCGAGACGTGGCCCCCTACCCCCGGGCCTGGATCTGCACTGTGTCTGTCACCAGCGTGCGGGCAGAGGGACAAATGTGGTGTCTCTCTGCCAACGGGGGGAGGTGATGGTGGCTGCGTTTCGTCTTGTTGAGGGCTGGTGGGCTTCAGCTGTTTGGCTGCTTCTATCCAGCTGGCACGAGCTTGCTTTGTGGGGTGAGGGGGGTGGCCATTTTGGCAGCAGTTTGAGGGTAGCTCGCCTGCTGGGCTAAATTAGGAAGCCGTTAAACTGGGGGTGTGCAGTAATATCTGAGCTGTTATTGCGACACCCTCCTGCTTTTACCACAATGCAAAACATAAACTCCCGTTATTTAATGGGGGTTGAGTGTTACAGCAGCATTTAGACACACTGCAAAGCGAAATGACATTTTTATATGCAGCCGGTAGCCTTTCTGCATTTATAGGTGGACAGAGGTGCAGCGGGTAGCACCCTCAGGGTTGGGGGTTCGATTCCGGCTCCTGCCTCTGCATGGCTGCTGCATGTTCCCTCTGCTCATTTGGGTTTCATCCAAAGACATGCGGTTAGATGTACGTATTGCAGGCTGGACATCGCCTCTAGCATGTGTGTGTGTGTGAGTGTGTGTGTGTGCGTGTGTGTGTGAGTGTGTGTGTGCCTTGCGACAGTCTGGCTTCTCTGCCTGTCCCCTGCCCTGTGTCTCCTGGGATAAGCTCCAGGCTCTCTGTGACCCTGTACTAAGTAAGTGGCTCTGGAGGAAAATAACAGTGCTGGCTTAATGTGCCCCTCTAGTATTTCCCTCCAATTTTCAAAGCACCACGGTGTTTTATGAACACACACTGTCCCACCTGTGCCTTGTTGTCCTGCCGGGCATTATGGGATTTCTCATCTCAGGGGCCACCTCCTAACTCTAACAAGACACCATTTTATCAGAAGCACTTTTAATTATAACTCCATTCTTTTAGGCTGCCCGTGCGTTAGAGTCGTGAGAAATTGAGTGTGAGTCACCATGTGTTGCTGACAGTTTGCTGTACGCATCATTTACATTCTAGAAGTTTCCACAGGATACCTTGTCATGGAGGCCTTCAGAATATAACCCTAAGCATTTTTCCTGTGCCCAGGCACTGCTTGAAGGGTCTTGCGGATGGAAAGCTTGTCAACTTAAGAACACTTTGCTTGTGCCAAAACCAAAACCTCGCTGTGTCAGGTCATTATGGTTTTCTCTAGAACAGGGAAAACCTTACATTTTTTTATTCCAGACTATGAGACCGTTCATTTGGTGGGAAGACGTGTAGTATTTGCAGCTCGGCCTTCAGCCGGAAAACGTTTTTTTTTTTTTTGGTCGACATTTTGCATTTAGGTCTGTTTCTGCAAAGAGCAGCATTACTGTAATGAATTAATGTTACTTAAACACAAAGTTAAATTAATAATGCAGGCCTGAACATTATCTAGATAAGTGGCTTTTTAAATAGATGCATATGTAAATAATGCATCAATTACTGGTATAGTCAACAGTATAGAGGTGATATTATTGTTATTTATTATTATCATCATCATTTACCAGGCCATCACTGTAATCAAGTAATTGCAAGTGATTGCACTGTAATTAAGTAATTGAATAGGTAATGCAGTGGGCAGGCCTATGTCTGAAACCTAAGTAATCAGCAGTGCACCTTCATAATGGGAAGTAAGTGGTTGTCGCTACGGCAACGTGTATTGCTTACATAGAGTTGAGTACCGATGATTTGAGTTCCGGGAAGGTGCTGAGAGGATTCCGGCCTGATCGGCGGGGCACCTTCTGAAGGCGGAAGCTGATTTGAACCATGAAACCTCACTTGTCCTGCTGTTTGGCTGCTTTGATGAACAGGACAGGAGTTCAATGGGGCAACACAGTGTGTTGTTACTTGTTTTATCGGTAGGCTACTGTAATCATGCCTTTGTTCTAGGCATTTAACTGCAATTTTAAGTGTAATCTAAGGCCTGCTGTAACTTCCCAATAATCAGTTTGTACCTGATTTAAAAAGTTGCTCTCAGTAATTTGTGAGAGTGATATTTAAATTTTAATTGCTTTCATTAAAAACGGCTGCTGTGCACCTTGATGACCTCAGACATGAGGTGTAAGTAAAGTACCAGCCGCATAAGAATGGAGATTTATTAAGGGTATCTATGGTAACAGATTGCACTGGGATACAACGGCTGAGAGCGCCTTGTTAATGAGAGGTCAGAGGAACATGGCCATACTCGTTAAAGCTGACGGTTGCGCCACAACTGAAACACGTCACTTCTGGAGGCAAATGCGGGTCCGACCCAGTTCTTGCTACGTGTATCAAATAATGTGGCTCTGGAAGAAAGATGGCATAATAGAAAAGAATAAAAATGTTGTGTAAATGTGATCTAAAAGTGTATTATTTCCCAGCTTCAGGCCTGATATATTGGGATTTTGCAAACATCTCAGGTTGAAAGAGAAGCCGGTCCAGAAACTGCTGCCGTGTCCTTTTGGCCTGCTGTGAAGATGAGGTTTAGCACAGGGACAAGACCGAGGTGTCAGAACAGCTTCAGGGCAGACCGCTGTCTTCTGAACATGGTCACGTTGTCCCAGGAACGATATCTAATGTAACGTGTCCCGCAGCATTTAGCACTAAGCAGGTTGGCTGTTGGTAGCTGCCTTAGTCAAACTCCCAAACATGGACAACGAACTTGAATGAGACATACTTACCTTTAAAGAGCTTTATTGAAGTTATTGATTCATAGTACAATATGGGTTAATGTTTATTTATATATATATATATATATATATATATATATATATATATATATATATATATATATATATATATATATATATATATATATATATATATACTGCGTTAATGCGCAATTTAGTTTCAGGAAGATTTAGTCACTGTATCTACCTACCTATATCATAGTATTTTCAAAGTGAATAATCACCATATTCTAACTCATTACATAATTTAGTATTTTACAAAATAGGTTGCCATTGTAATTGTTGAATTTGGACTTCAGTACATCACCTGAAAGCTCCTTATTTCACCAGCTAGTTTGAGTTGCAGTTTGTAGTTATACTAGGGTCATAAAAAGCCATTTATATTGCGTGATGTGTTTGACACTGGCTTTGGTTCTTTGTAGTTCTGGGTACCAGAGTGTAAAATCTGATACTTGCAATCTGATACTTTTGTTTAGTCTTAGGTCTCAAAATGTGAACAGTTCCCTTATTTGAACATTCACCCCAGCGCTCAACGGCTAATTAATGAATGCGATGTCTCAGCTTAAGACTGAGTCGGCACTGCGACGGCGGGCAGTTGATGAATCTTTATTACGGGCGATGGATAAATGAGCGGATTTAGCTTGCTGTCACTGATTGGACTGGGCCTTTTGCCTGATTCGATTTTGAGCCTTGATGCATATCGGGCCCATATGCAGTTGAAGGAGGTATGAATAAAGCATAATCTGGTTAATGTTAGCGCCAGATATCGGTTTCCTGGGACTTGGCTGGCGGAGTCTGTGGTGGGTAGCAGAGTCGGGGTCCTGCTACGGGCCAGTCACACTGAATGCAGACGACTATCCAAGATTCACTCAGACAGCCTGTAGATACAGACTGTTATGTTTTACTAGTTGGAATAAATATATGGAGACCCTTCAAACGTGCCACTCCACTCAGGAGTGTAATCAGCGCTCATGGAGAGCAGCAGGTGGTGTCAATAAAGGCCAGGGAAGATCCCAGAGGTGTTCTTCAAATAATGGAAAAACACCTCATAATGATCGAGGAGTTATGCCTAGATAGCTCTCCGATACGTCACCACATTGTACACAAAGCTATCTGTGTCCAGATGGATCTCTCATCACTTGGTGACAAATCCATTCACTTCAAAACTTAGCATGATTATTTTACTGCCAAACTAGTTAGGAAAGATGAAAGTAATTTGTAGTACATGATACTTTTGTGCGTGAACTGTATGTGTGCGTGTAAAATTCTTAACATATTTATTTACGAAGTCTCACATTGGTTCAAATCCATCGGTCGACAGTGTGATTACACCGTTGGGGCCTTGAGTAACGCCTTTAAGTCGGGGTTGTATGTCCCTGCTTTCTCAGAAATGTCCATTGCTTTGGATATAAGTGCCTGCTAAATAAATAATGTAGTGCCCCCCCTCCAGACTGTTGAAGCAGGCTACCACACACAGAGTGTAACCCTTCTAATTTGTCTGTTTCCCCCAAAAGCTCTGACGCTGTTGACATTATTGCTTCTGGTGATTCATGCTTTAAAACGCTATTGTCTTTCTTAAGTAATAAAACCAGCTTTTCCTGCTGATTTCTTGGGACGTTTATAACGTGAAGTGGATGTTGTTTTCGCATAATCCCCAATTATATTTACAGCATTGTGTATCTGCCCTTTCAGAAGAACACAGTGCTGACTGAAATTAATACAATGTAGTTTTAAACAATGAACACAACTGAAAAGTGTGATTCACAAAGTGCATAGATGCTGCTTTCATCAAACTTTTCATGGAATCTTCTCTCGTGTTGACATAAGCAGATGATGGGGGGAAAAGTAGCTAGTTGACTGTTCAGTGGGCAAGTAATAGTTTTCTGAATATGTGCTATCAATGGCAAACAAATGCATTTCATGGATATTTCCATTGCTTGATTTTTTTTCCCCCTGCAGTTGTTTATGAAATGCCTTTTACAACAATGTGACATTACAATATTAACATGGCAAGAGAATGTCCTGTGAACTTGGATTTGACAGATTTAGCTACAGCATGTAAACACACATTGTCTTCTGCGTGCCGTGATTGGTTTGATTCCTGCGGCCGAGCGCTTTTCATTCTGAACTCAAGTGCTGCCCACGTTGGCCAACGCGGACCTGAAGGTTTGTTTACCCTCATGCGGTCGTCTGTGCCAGCCTCGGAAAATAGAATGGTCTCCATTGAGCTATTGAATGAAGCAGGAGTCATTTCTCCGCTCTCCACCATCCTGCTCGCTGCTATCACGCTTCAGAATTACATTCCAGAATTTCACCAGCAGCCCTAAAGTAGCCTCGTAGTGCTCTCCAACTAGTACTCCACAATCACTCTCTCGCTCTTCAGTTCCCTGAAAATAATTTCCTTTTCAGCATAAAAAATTGTGACTGCAGCAGGCCTGTTGACTTACATCTACATGAAAGTAGACTAAAGATTTGAGGGCTATTTAAAAATACATTGTTTTGGCTTTGAAACTGGTATTTACCAGTAATGTGGTGATTAAGATATTGTTGTGTTTATGCGCACAGCCTTATAATTTGAAGTTTAAGGTAAGGTGTTCTTTGTAAGGTTGATCATGTAGCCATGATTAACACCAAGTAGATCAGTGGTTGATATGTTTGGAGTGTCTGGTATTTTTATGACCAAATTTAAAAAAATCATAATTAACTAGTTATGTTTTTCACGAGCGATTAAATTAACTGGGGAATGTAAGACAATTAGCCAGCTCCTGCCCCGATGTAGGATGGCAGAGTAAGGATGCTTTAAATTTAATCCATTTATGTTGCTGCATTAAAGGCCTTTTGACAATAAGGACTATTTGTTGATGTTGCTTTGCACAAATTAAAGACCCACTCCAGGAGTCTTAGGCTGGGTTTGAACCCACAACCTTGAGCACTGTAGGATAGCCACCTTACTCACAGACCCGTCGCACTATGCGGGTTGTTAAGTAGCTTTTGGTGCTTATTTGTATTTTTAAACTTGTGTTTCTAGAGATTCATTGACATTTTCCCCCTAATTTAAAATAGTCCATAACTATGTGCATTAAATGCATTTAGTAGCTTGGCCAGAGTAATCAGATTGGTCGAGCCCCCTTTGGCTAGTTGGGAGGGTGTTAAGTGATACACTGGACCTGTTGGTTGATACCATCCTGAACATACTGCCTTCCCAAAAAACCTGTTGCTCCTGAGCCAGACGTGAGCTCTTAAAAGTGACTGTGAGGTGGAATTGTGTTCAAGGGGTGCTTTGGCTAATAGCTAGACAGGTGGCCGTTTCTGCAGCAGGATGGATGCTGAAAGGGCCCCGCCCAAGTAGAACAAAGACAGTGCCCCCTTGTGTTCAGGAGGAAGTAAATGTGACCAGTTTTGTTTACTCTGAAGCATTAATTATAACATTATCTTAATACCCCTGATTTATTGTTTAGTGTTTAACACCGAATCTTACAAGAAGTGTTTATGTGTCACTTTATAAGATTCTTCATATGCCGTGTCATGAAACGCAGCGTCACCGTGAAATGGGGGTCACCGCTTAATGCCCTTTCTCTGGGTGTCATTTTTGATGTAAGGACTCTGGGAAGTGTCCATGAGAGGAACAGAACCAGACGTGGTTCTCACGTATTAAAGCCTGAGAGCCAACTGCCAGCTGAAGGGCTGAACGAGTGAAAAACGCTTAAACTAAAAGGAGAACTTGAAAAGTCTGCGCTCCATGGTATACTTTCAGTATACTCTTAGTTTAAGAAAATGTGAATGACTTTCCAGAAGTTGAGGTGTTTGAAGTCACTGAGAACAAAATTAATTCCTTTCTATGATTTTTTTTTTTTAAACATGAACAAAACCAGACAGAGTAAGCGGGGGTGTTTGGTTTTTTTGTAACTGTAGGATTAGATAGGAGAACAGGTAAGATACCTTGGCTTTTGAAGGTCTGGAGAATCAAACAGTCCTTTTCAGACTTTTAAACATTGGTCTCTTGGGGTTTTACTCTTTCACCTGCGAGACATCAATTTATTATTGATGTTATCATTCAGTGTAAATGTCTGCATTTTTGTGCAGACGTCTGGTCAACTAAAATCCCTCAGCTTTGCTGAATCTTGTCGGTAAGCAAGTGATTATGCAAGTGCTGGAAGAGCTTCATTCATGAACCTGCAGAAGTACTGTGAACCGTCTGGAATACACAGATAAAGCCTCTATCTCCCCGGGATATCCCTGATTGGTACATTTTAACAGTGCTGTTGTTCTGGCATGTTGGGTTCTTCATGAAATGTCAAATTTCTTATTGTGTTCACATTTTTAAAGAATTTCAGAAGCAAAACGTCCAAAAATCTATCGATTAATATGACAGTTCGAGTAATCGTTTATATATAATACAAGCACTCCAGTTCACTTAAGTAGCATATTTTTGGGCAGTGAAAGGAAACCGGCAAATCAGCTGAAAAGGCACCCAGACACAGGCATGAAAAGTCCACACGCACAAAGTGTCGGTATGCAGTGACAGCGCTACCCAGTGCGCCACTGTGCCTGGCTGCCTTGGGTTTGCATGATGTGCGATGTTAATATCGACGTGTCATTTCATGCACGTGCAACTGACATCGCAGGGACCGCGATTGTCTGCTGGGTTCAAACCAGGGGCGTTTCTGGCCATTGGAAAAAAAAATCATGGATTAAGTCAAGTTTACCTGGGGCGTGACTTTTTTCTTTTAAGGGAGACTGGCCTCGCTATGCAACTTACCAAGCTATGCAATTTTAATAATGGCTCATTTTCAACATTATCTAGTACATTTTTACTGCCCGTTCTTTTGCATATACTTTCCGAGAATCATTCTCGTCCTTGCTGAGCGATTCGCTCATAGACCGTGCGGCGTGTCCGTGTTTAAGTGAGAAACTAAAATGAGTGAGAAGGAGAGTCGAACAAGGACGCGGTCACGAAAACACATTTTGTCTTTCGCTTAATGGGAATACCGCTGTTTTGCACTTCAAAGAGACGATATTGAGCAAAAGCAAGAAATTTGTCGACACCGCTTTGTGTGTATTAATGGCACAACTTACGGCAACATCACCAGCTTATTAGATACTCTGCTGCTACATAAATTCTATTTGGCTATATAGTAATATTTTCAACTCCTAAATATACTAAAAACTTCAAATATATGATATTTTCTCAATATTGTGCAGCCATAGAACGCACAATACGTTCACAAGAAAAGTATATTATATGGTTATTATATACTGTACAATGTAATGGTGTGGCTAATGGACGGGGGAAATCATGTTTTAGCAGGCAATTATTTTCACATATAGGAATAGTAGAAAGTAAATGAAGCGAAATGGATTAAGTCAAAATAATGACAAAGTCAGGCTAGGCTACTCCGAGAGGCTAAATGGCACGTATCTATATATGGCTAACCTCGCATTATTGGGTGAGTTTGTCAAACCTAAATACCTACTTTTAATTAAGATGTATTTGTATTGCAGTTGTCCTGTGGTGATGTTTAAGTTCTGCTTTGCAATACTTATATACAACTGCACCTTCATTCACTTTTAATGTGACGTGCTCCCACACAGTTGATGCTTTTGCTCTTTATTTGAACCTCCGTCCGCTGTGCGCCGTCTTCCTTCCGCCATATTGCCAAGTAATCGCGAAGGAATTTTTTAATCGATGCGTTTTAATTATCGTTTAATCTAATAATCGTGACGGCTCTACATCAGTGTGTGGCACCCTTAGGTTAGAAGCATGCCTTAACCTAATGAACTTCCATTAGACACTAATGTGGCGATTTCCATTCATATGAACTATCTGTGGCTTTGGTGAAGATACGTGTATTTGTATATATGTTACTTGTTATATGTGCATATATTGTACACACAAACCCATTAGAAGACCTTGTGTCTGCCATAAAGCTAGTCACATGACTGATATTTTATTAGTCATGTGGCATTGTCATTGTTTCGTTCGCGGTTCTAACCCAGTCATGGGTTGTTCCTTTTTGGTGTGATGAGTGGCTCAGCCTGTTGTGAATCGCTGCTGTCTTCCTGAAGGTCACAGGTTCAAATTTGGCATCTGGCTGAGTGATCATACTGCCATCTGTCCTTAACATGATGCCTGACCCTGTGCTCTGACTGTCTGATTATCTGTCAAAGTCGGTGAGCTCTCATGTACTTGTACAAATGGCACATGAAACATCTAACATTTTCCGTTCTGTGTTTCTGCAGGGCAGTAAGTGTGTCTTCAACCTGTGTCGGGGGTGCTGTAAGAAGGCGGCGTTCAAGGCTACAGCTGATTGTCCAGGTGAGCCCTTTCACCAGTGTGCTGTACCACACCCTCTGCCTCCAGACAACCTTCACCCATAAAATGAGTGCGCTCGGCCTCTTCCCCCTACGCTCCCAGAGAGGGCTTCTTATATAGAAAGGGCCAGCTGTGTGCTGTGTGAACGCCCCTGTGGTGCGCCATCGTCCTGTAACGGCAGGAATATAATGAGTGTGCATTGCCATTTATCGGTATTCTGCACAATGCCACTCTGTTGACAAAATAAATGATGATGGATAAACAGAAAGTGGTCCAAGAACTGTTCCTCTGTTTGAGACCCTGGCTGGGTGATTACTGATGGGTGATGACTGATGGTGGATGACTGATGTGGGGGCATTAAGTGACAGCTTCTGAGGACTTGACTTGAGATGGACTCACCTGGGTGTGGTAAATAACATCAATGCCAAAAGTGTCCTTCAGTCTTTTGTGGCACTTAGACGGGCTGCAAGCTAAGGATGACTGTGAGGCCCTGTGTGGCTTAGTGGGTTAGCAGGCTGTGCTTGTTGTTGGAAGGTCATTGGTTTGAATCTCTCAATTTGCAGTGTGATTACACTGTTGGGGACTTGAGCAAGGCCCTTAAGTTGGGGTTGTCTGTCCATGCTTTTTCAGAAATGTCCATTGCTTTGGATATAAGTGCCTGCTAAAAATGCAATGAGTGCCCCCCCAAGCTGTTGAGGCAGGCTACCACACACAGAGCATAACCATTCCACCTTGTCTTTTTCCCCCAAAAGCTCTGATGCTGTTCACAGACTGCATGTTACTCTGTGTTGCTGGCTGTGCATTTGTCTTCCACCCTTGTTCCTGCAAACTGAGTGTCTCCTGGGAAATTTTTTCCACAAGGAAACACATTCCGAATAACAATGGTCACCTTATATCTGTATGCAATAGAAAAGTTTCTCTAAATTCGCTCAGGTCATTTAAACTGACTTTTTGAGGCATCCATTTTTTTTACCAAGAGAAATAAAACATTGGTCTATTATTAGTGGCTGGAACATTAAGGGGATGCTATTGATACATTAATCTGACAGAATAATGTATACAAAATGAATAAAAGATAGGAAAGTTTACAAAATTCCGAAGTATCTTTATCTTGTTGATGGAGGATTATAGCAGAATACTATCAATAATCTGTCTTTTAGGCTAAACTGTAATAATTCATTACGATGAATAAGAAAGTCAATCCAAAGGTAGAAATTCATTGTTTATTCCCATTATAATAATGGTTGTCAGAAGCTAGTGGTCAGATTTTGCAACAACAACCAGATTTTGCTGGCTATCTTTAATTGTCATTGTGCTATTTCAGGTTATATATCAAGCTGCCACTTGGCCAGGTTAACAAATCTACACATTGCTCTCTGAATCAGTAACTCCCCACCTTCCTAAAAAATCCTTTCTCCTCTCTTCCCCACAGGCCATGGGTTGTTGTTTAAGACCAAGTTTGAGAAAGCTCAGCGACAGAAGGCCAGCGAGCCCAACAGACAGGCCAACGGGGAGTCCGTCACGCAGACGTGCCCCACATTGCCCCCAGCCTCACCCGAGCAGCCCAGCAGAGACCCTGTGGCCTGAGGGCGCCCCCCCCTAAGGACATGTGAGCCACCACACACCCCTGAGGGGTGCTGAACAGGGAGAGCTGTCCCCAGACAGAGGGAAAGGAGCGTGACAGTCAGGTTCTGCTGAGGATGACGCGTCGATGACGTACGTTTGACAGGACATCAGTATGGCTGCTTCTGTCACCATTTTTTTTTTTTGCCCATTCAGCTGAATCATTTCAGCCAAAGGCAAGTTGGCTCAACTCCTTGCTATTACAGATGGTACTTCATGGTCAAAAAATTGGCCACTTCTTCTAAACAAAATGTACTTCACCTCAGTTTTATCCCTAAAAAAGCAAATTGAATATGACAAATTGGAGGCTATTCTAGTATCTGGCTTTTGTTCTGGGGTTTGCTAAATGATGTTGGGGAGGGTCATTCTTACGGCACATTAGCCGGAAGCAAACACCTGACATATTATAAGCTTCACTCCAAAAAAAGCATAAGTATGTATCGCAGAAGACTTCATTTTGAACAAAATCTTGGTAAAAATCTTTGGAAATTTTGTAGGATTTCAAAAGATCTGTGCTTTTCCCTGATAGGAAACACTCCCTTCAAACTACACTGTGAACACGAAGGAAAACTGGATTGTGAGCTTCTTAGAATGTTCCGGTGATTGGGAAAGTCACATAGAAAAGCAATTCACAGCTAAAGCCAAATGGACAGCCAATTGCACATTTTAAAAACCATTTAATTTGTTTTTTTTCCAGTTAAGCTAGCAATAAAAAATTAAGGAAATAGACTTTCATACAATGGATGTGGTTACGTGTGCTATTGTGGATTGCTATAGTAACACAAATCAGTTGCTGGGAAACTTAGTTGTTTAGTTGTTCTGACAGCTTTTCTATCACGTCTTGTCAGATCCAGTCCGTTTTTTTATTGCAGGAAGTTTGACATTTGCAGCTTCTTATTGAAAGATTGCAACTGTTTTAATGCATTTATTGCCAAGTTAGCACATCCTGAATGTTTCACACGAACGTCACGTCATGGATGGTGTTGGCAAAGCTTTGGAACAAAATCTACTTGCGGGGCTCCTTGTGTGTCAGGGGGTTTTACCACTTTTTACAGGAATGTGTCCAACCGAGGCCTGTGGTTGAGGGGGCTTTACTGTAGGTAACAGTGTCTAGTTAATACTGGGGCTCAGTGACATGCAGTGCACTGCACTTGGTGGATCGCACTGTGCAGTAGCTAAGCCGCTCTTTGCAGCATCAGCCTGCGCCATGGCTTAACTGACTGCGCCTTTAGCCTGTAATTTATGCAAGAAGATGGTCCGCCAAGTGCAGGTTAAATAATGCCTGCCTCTGTTTTTAATCCTGCTGGATATTTCTTACAGTAGTATTTATGGTCCTCAGGTTGTAGAAATATTTGTCCCTGTCGATCGGAATAAAATTTTTGAAAGAAAGCTCTCTTTCCTTTCTCTTTCTACTGTCAGTGTTCTGCGCCATAGGTCGTTCCCATAACCCAAAGGCTTCAATTTATACCCTGCAATGAAATCAGTGAAAGTGTTTTTTTTTTCCCTGACTCGAAGACCTTCGAAAGACATTGGCCCCAAGACCCCTCTCTGATTGATTGCTCTAAATGACAGAACAGAAATGTGCCTGACATAGTATATATATATATATATATATATATATATGATCTGACCTATTTATTTATTCCCTTGCTTCATCATGGTAAAAGTGCAGCATACACGTGCCTGCATCAGTTACCAACAAAACAGGTAAATACAATTAACAAAGGCTATTTTTTATATGTTTAATTATGATGAAGGAGAGGTCGACATCTTCATTGGACCCGCTACACTCTATTAATACAGCTAGTGGATAGACAGCAATAACCAACCATCCCCAGTATAAATGAAAAAAACGGAGAAAGCTGGTAGTGTTACACCCTTCCCCTGTGAGTGTCTTATTCTGCAATATAGGGATCCTTCGCTTTGCATTACAGTTATTTGGAGAAGTCTTTATTGCATGTATTAAATTACTTGAATATCATGAATATATCATTAAACCAAAAAAATAATATTCAACAGTGGTAATTATTCAAAAAAAACAGAATGTAGATCATCTTTTCTTTCTATTCCTTGTAACTAAATTTTTCCAACGCAATATTTAGAGAAACCTTATATTGTTAGATTATTGGATCCGTTGATCAGCATCAGAGGCATTGCGATATGAGGGAGAGGATTTATGGGCTTTTTCCTGTGAAATGAAGGACATGTTCATAAAGCGGGAGGTGCACGTTTCACTTTACAGGTTTGTGCTCCAGTAGAAGCGGCTATGAGAGAAGGTCCCTCTGCCTGAGCCTTGTCTAGAGGCCAGATCATTTTGGGGGCTGTTGGTTTTATGCAGGCTTGGGAATTATGTTATTATTCGATAGGCCAGTGGGTGGCGCAGTGGCTCGGACTGTTGCCTTGCATCCCTAGAGACAGGGGTTTGAATCCTGCCTTGTCTGTCTGTCCTCACCATGCTGTGTGGGTTTCCCTGCACCGTCCAAAGCCTTCCAGGTTGACTAATTGGAGCTGCTGAATGGCCCACAGTACAGTGGCATGAAATAGTTTGGGCACCCTTGCTTAAAACATCTGTTACTGTGAGTAGTTAAGTCAGCAGAAGATGAACTGTTCACCAAAAGGTGTAAAGTTAAAGATCACATGTTTCTTTAATATTGTAAACAAGATTACATTTTTATTTCCATCAATCACCAGTACAAGATACCAAAAAAATGATAAGGACCTGAATGAAAAGATTGGACGTCCGACATGGTCAGTACTTAACACCCACTTTGGTAGATATCACAGCTTTTAAATGATTTTTGTAGCCAGCTAAGTCTTTCAATTCTGACACGAATGCTCCTGTTTTTGCAAGATTCTTGGGCTGTCTTGCATACACTGCTCTTTTGAGATCTATCCGCAGATTTTCAATGATGTTTAGGTTGGGGGACTGTGAGGGCCATGGAAAACCTTCAGCTTGTGCCTCTTGAGGTATTCCATTGTAGATATTGAGGTGTGATTCAGATCATTGTCTTGTTGTATGACCCATCCTCTATTTAACAACAACTTTTTTTACAGATGTTGTGATGTTTGCTGCCAGAATTTGCTAGTATTTAATCAAATCCATTCTTCCCTCTACCAATGACATGTTCCCTGTGCCACTGGCTACATCACAAGCCCAAAGCATGTTCTTCTGGAATTCGGCACCTTTTTTCTCCAAACATACCTTTGCACATTGTGGCCAAAAAGTTCTATTTTGACTTCATCAGTCCACGGGTCTTGTTTCCAAAATACATCAGGCTTGTTTAGATGTTCATTTGCAAACTTCAGACACTGAGTTTTGTGGTTAGGATGCAGGAAAGGTTTTCATCTGCAGACTCTTCCATGAAGGTCATATTTATTCAGGTATTGCTGCACAGTAGAATGGTGCACCGCCGCTCCAGTGTCTGCTAAATCTTCCTGGAGGTCTTTCTCAGTCAGATGGGGCTTTTTATTTGCCTTTGCAGCAATCCTACGAGCAGTTCTTTCAGAAAGCGTTCATGATCTGACAGACCTCAACATCAGCTCCACCATTTCTTTTAACTGCCATTTCTTTTTAACAATACGGACTGAGGAAACATCTACTTGGAAAGTGGAAACACTTTGCTATCTTCTTGTATCTTTCTCCTCAAATATCTTGGGGTGCCCAAACTTCAGAGCCTTTTAACTCTTTTGGTATTTTGTACCTGTGATTGATGGAAATTAAAATTTTAAGCAAGATTATATTTTTAAGAAATGAGTCGTCTTTAACTTTATTCTTTTTGGTGATCAGTTCTTCTTCTTTACAACTATTCACATTAACAGACATTTTAAGCAAGGGTGCCCAAACTTTTGCATGCAACTACATGTGTGTGTGCGCCCTGCAATGGACTGATGTTCCAGCCTTGGTCTCTGGGATTATATTCCTTACGTCTGTAACGCAGATGAGGGTTAGGGTTTGGAATGTTAAGGGACAACAGACTGATTACAGTGATCAGAACTGTTGATTTTTTTTTTTAAGCTTTTCTATGGTTTTTTGCTTCAGTTTCTGACGTCAGTGGATAAAAATGTTGAAGGTTTTAAGGGGCTTAATTATACCAGTTGAACGCCTTTAAAAATGCTGGTATTTTGCTTAATGGGTTTGTTTTGCACAAAAAAAGTTTTTCATGAACTGAAATACTGTCAGTATGGTCAAAAACAATTTAAACCAGTCATTGTATCCCTGTGCTCTGGTAAGAGGGCACATTTTGCAGGTAAGGTTTGGGAATAGAGAATGAAAATAAAAAGACAATGTCCCAGCTGTAATTCTGTGTGATGATGAAATGTCTCACACCGTGTGATTTGAAACTCTTGAAATAAATTGGACGTGTCAATGCCTGGGTAGGATGGATCATTCCAATAGGTGTTCCTTTCTCTGTCCTTCTGTTGCTGGCCCGTCATTACCGGGTCCAAACCTGCCTGATGAGAGCCTGAGAGGGCCTGTTTGCAAGGGGTACTGCAGCTGTTCTCTTGTTGCAGGAAGTCAGACTCTTATCTTGGGACCTTTGTGTGATGCTGGGAAAGCCCTGGTATGTTAACCCTAAGACGTTTGTCTGTGACTTTAGTCATGTTTGTAATTTAGTGAAGGGAAAAAATGGGGCTTATGTGTGTATGAGTTTGTGCTCTGTGATGGTCTCGCATCCCACTCAGAGCACTGCCATGCCCTATGCCCTTTGCTGCATGGTATAGGCTCCAGGTCCCCCATGACCCTAACCTGGATGGATGGATGGATGGATGGGTTAATAGAAAGATATATAGATAAACAGATGAACAGGTAGATAGCTGGGTAGTTGGAAACAGACTGACTTTTAATTTTTGCCCAGAGTTTAATAGTAATAAGATATATTACAGTAATACACTATCTGAGGTCAATATATTTCACACAATACATTGACTACTGGATGATTGATAGATCTATTGTAAACAACCTTAAAGGATTTGGCAAAATTGTAAGGAATACAGGAGAGAATAGATGTGAAATTGCTACTATGGTATTACTATGTGACGTATATTCTGCAGTGTAATGTTGAATATAACTTTAGCTGGTGTTTGGGGAGCTGCAATTATTCACCAGTAGATATTACAGCCATCAGAAAAGTATAGATGGGTTTATTAACCCAAACCCCAAGAAATACATTAGCTATGCTATTTATAAATGAAGTACCCAAGTTCAGCTGATGAAAAGCCCATTTGAAACCAAATGATAAATACTTTTGTTTCAAACGCCTATTTGCTCTCGACTTAAGTTTAGTAGTAGTAGTAGGCTAATACTTTATTGATCCCTAAGGTAATTCCACTTTTTTTAGTATTGGAATATACATATTATTATAAATATTTTCTCGTGGCAGTCCGATGATGTGCTAAATGTACGTGTATTTTTAATGACTCGGCGTTTTTACTTAAACGGTAAACGTAGCGGAGTTTAGCCCAGACCTTCTCTGAAAAGTTACAGGCCTGCGCAATTCGTTTACTCTCACAATTAACAAAGGGCGAGTTAACAGCAGGAAAAGAGGCTGCTAGGCGCAGCTCTCGATCGCCGTCTGCGGTTGCAGAATGAGCTCGTCCCTCCGGCGCAGAGCAGCCCCTTGTTCCCCACCAGACATCGTGACGACCCTCCGGATAAGTGCATCTGAGCTCCTCTTTAGAAAGGCTGAAATGCACAAATACGTTTCACGATAGTCGCGCACGCAACTCTCCGGGCGAGGATAAAGCATGCAAAGAAGCATCACCTGAAAAGAAGTGAAGATGAATCTAACCAAGTTATATTTAAAATTTGGACACCTTTTCTACAGGAACTTCTCGTTTTGGGGAAATGATGGCAAAATGAACCATAGCCTTCAGGATGCACTTCTGTTCACGGATGATGTGCTGTTTTCGGGGAACGAGCCAGGCACTATCGTTTTGGTAGTGATGTACACTTTGTCCTTCTTCATTGGCTTAGGGGGCAATGTTATGGCATTGATGGTTTTAACCAGGAGGAGAAATCGTCTTGTCGGCGGTTCAGCAACCAGAAGACTGCTGATAAATTTGTCTGTCTGTGATATGATGGTGGTGTGTGTGTGCATGCCAGTCAATCTCGGCCACCAGCTGCACAACGCCTGGGTGTTCGGGGACTTTCTGTGCCGGGTCGTCCCTTTCGTCCAAGCCGTTTCTGTCGCCGCTAGTGTGCTGAGTCTGGCTGTCATCAGTCTCAACCGATTCTATAGCGTCCACAACCCCCTTCACGCCAGGTATTTCTTTACTGGGAGAAAAATACTCTGCATGATCTGTGCAGTGTGGGCACTGTCGTCGGGACTTTGCACGCCGATCATCTTCATGAATAAGACGAAGACACTGGTGCTGTTGGGAAGCAACCATGCGATATCAGTGTGCGTGGAGAGCTGGCCGGAAGTCAGGCTGCGACAAGGCTATAACTTTTTGCTGTTCTGCACCCTATACGGATTCCCCGTTTTATTTAACCTCGCTATTTGCTTCATGACGGGGCGCAAACTGTGGCGCGTAAACGAGAAATTCAAAGAATGTAACAAGTGTTACTTCGCGCAGTCCGCGTCCCGACTCAAGGTGCGCAAAAAAGTCGCCAAGATGGTCGTCGCACTTGTCGTGCTGTTCACGCTTTCCTGGCTGCCCCTGTATGTGGTGGATATCTGGATTGATTTCAACATGCCGGATGCTTTAGAAGAAAGAGAATATGACATGGATCATGTCAATCACCAATGGATCCTGCAAGGTAGACCCTTTGCGCTTTGGATGGGTCTGACCAATTCGGCTCTCAACCCGCTTTGTTACTGCTTTGTGGGAAATCTTTATAGATCGGCTCAAAGAATTAGAAAGAGCTACAAAAAGAAGCTGTCATCAGTCTTTAGCATGCCTTTATCAGGGGCGCCGGGTACCAGGTCTGCGCCCATGCACCTAAGCTGCAGACGCGATTCCTCCGAGAGATGTCCCGCCGAAGCGTGTGGCTGGAGGAGACAAGCCAGCTTCAGGGAAAGCTTCTCCAAAACCCGCAGTCTCTTCTCCATAACAGTTTGCGAAACTGTGTTTGATTGACAAAGGGAGTCGTGCTTAAACTTCTAACGCTGCATCTGCTACGTTCCATTTGGGACCCTTTTGGATTTGTTAAAACATGGACTCTATACTACGTATTATTTTATTACCTACGGTTTTAATTTATAACACGCATAGACGGCTGCGTATTACAGTGTACAGTAAAATTACATTCATTCAAGATGTACTAATTTCATGTAAATTTGTTGTAGAAAACATCCTCATAGTTATGTGGCTTATATATTTCAAAATACATTTGTCAATGAGAAACTATGTGATATATAAAACGAATTGTCTGTGCCAGTGTTTATTTATTATTATACAAATGTATATTGATTAAATGACTGAGAGACCATGCACAAGATTTAGTGCGAGTATTAGAGAATAAAGGGCAAATATTTTGAATGTCGTATTTTTTTTTGTATACGTGACCCTGCAATTTGTATGACAAAATAGCGAAGAGAAATGTAATTATTTGGTCGACAGTCCTTCATTCAGGTAAATTGCAAATCTACCTAGCTGTATGGGTAGGCTATAGGTGTACAGCTGCTAACTCAAACTTAACATTTTAACCATTCCACCGTCTTTCCTAGTGTATTTTACATTTCTGAAAGAGAATGATGACATGCGGAATCCTTAGCGGTTTAAAAATTATATTACGTAGATATATTTTCGATTTACTCCATGAAATAACTGGTTGACGCCTTGTTAGAAATTCCGTTGTAAATTCTGTGCAATTATAAATATTTCACCTATTATCGTGTGTGTTATACATCGGCGAAGGTTTTTGTAAATGTATATTGAACGTTAACATTTTGTCTCTGGCCAGCATACTACTTCACATTCTTGTAAAAAAAATTTTTTTTAGATTAATAAAATGGAGTTGAAATTAAAGAAGACTGGAAATCTGTAAGAGTTAGAATCCTAAATAAATTAATAATGAAGGACAACCAAACTTGCGGCCAGGAAACAGTGGTTGAGGCTGAGATTAAGTCAAAGTGCAGATCTTTGCACTGCGACGTTCGATAAAACCATTCTCACATGTGCACAGAATTTATACGTTTTGTGAAAATAGTTCGCCCAGAGATCATTCAATATCTAATACTTATAAATTGCTATCATTCTTGCCATTATTATAACAGTTTATTTTTAGAAAACGCAATTACTGACTCATCCTGCGCTGTCCATTGCTTTCGAGAGAAGAAAAGGGTAAAGGGTCCCGTTTTAGTTCCTCGGATAGAACGATATTTAGAACTTAAAATGTTTTGAGAGGGTGTTCGGCGAATGATTATTATGATGTGCAGGAATCAGAGCCAAGCATCAAAGCAAAACAGCAGGTAAAGTGGGGGGAAAGCAAGAAAAGCTTTAAAAACCTTAAATAGACTGACAGCCACACAGTCCCTATAATATACAGGATACTACGCATGCCCGTCTCATTTTACCTCGGAAATTATATAAATTTGCCCATACCGGCATAATGAAATCAATAATCATACTGAATAAATGACCATTAGCATAAAGCATAAATACATTGCACATAACAGATAGAAGCTGGTTTTTGAACGTTAAAAAGTAGGCCTATATCAGCAACTATTTTCCAATTTTAAAAATAGTTCATATTTTTAGTACTAGCGTTTGCCTTTGTTCTGTTTGATCTCTATAGAAATTCTTCCCGTGAAAATTTCAAAAGATGCATGGTTTTCATGAAAAACCCCTCAACAGTAGTGGGAACAACAGAAAGAATAGTGTTCAAAGATACAAAAATAATAACTAAACGGCTGATTCAAGCCTCACAAGTATGGCTAAAGTGGAATCCAGAGAGAAGCCATCCTTCAGCCTAAGACAGCAGCCGAAGTTATTGCAGCTAGGCAATCTCAGATTTTTTGAACAAAGAAAATATTGCACTTTTTCATGTCTTATTCTTGTGCTTCACTCTGCGATTTTAGACCATTCTGGTGTCTGAAGTGTATTGTGTTTTTAACAGGTTTTCAACATGATCAACATGTAGGGCCAGCCATGGGTTTTCTGCAACTCTATGACAGATTCTGCTGAGTGCCCCAACCTCTGCCCCCCCCAGCAGAAAACAAATTTTGTCAGTTTATTTAAATTAAAAACATTTCAGTAGCACTGAGTATCTGGCTGCGGACCAGCTAACTCGTGTAGTTCACAAGAAAGCAATAAAACATCAGTTTGAATAAGTAATGTCATGGAATGCAGGGGTATTTTTTTTCTGATTCTGTCACTCTCTCTTTGTACCCCTTAATCAAATGACGCCCTAGGCGATTGCCTATGTTGCCTCTAGGGCGAGGCAATTACTCTAAACATATCTGCATTCCATTCATTGATCCAAATCATAAAGTCTATACTTCGTGGCTATATTCTGAAGATGAATAATCAGAAAAAAATGACAACTTACATTCTTTCTTCCCATCTGTTTTTGGCAGAAAGGAAGACGATTACCAGATCATTTCAAACACTAGAAACAATACTTCAGGATCATGGTCATAAACAACACTGTAATAACCAGATTCAGAGCTTTTTTTTTTTTTGTTTAAAAAAAAGTTCATTCCCACATGCAGGTGATTTAATAATGTGTTGATTTGATTGCATTCAGTAACGGCTCAATAATTTCAAGTATAATGAAAGGTATCCAATATACAATTTATATCGCAACTGGACGAAACTGAAGGAAATGGTTGATTTCCAACGATCAGTATTAATAACAGATAATTAGCTCAGCAAAGTGCAGGCTGAATCTTTCTGCCGAAAGCAGCATATCTAATACCTTGGCTGGCTGCTGCACAAGCACCTTCCAGGGATGTGTCGAGCTCCTTTCATGCTCTCCTCTTGCAGTGGCTCTCCTGCGTCGAGCCACGCGACCAGCCGGGTAACAAACCTGCTGCCTCCGCTTGACACCCTCTAGCAATGACCACCTCTGAAGTCAAAGCAAAATTTATGGATAACTTTTGCACCACTAATGTAGGGCCAAAACAGCTTCACAAGCACTTAGTCAGAGCTGTTCTATTTGAGTTATACATGCCGGTACAATATAACACAGGAACGTATGAAATTTTAGCGCCGGTTTAGTCATCCCTCCAGTACCCTCTAAACAGCCATCTGGTGCTATCTGAAAACAATGAAAGCAATGATGGGTACCATTCTGATTAACAGTCAGAATCTCGCTCAAACAATGAATGTCGCTACCTCCCATTTTTGCTTAATGAGCAGTATTTTAACTGAGCAATTAAATACATTATCCAGTTGTCATTTACTGGTACAAAAAGTCTCCCCCCCCACTGCGTTATGCAAGTTCCACAGACCATTCTACACACCAGTGTTTCCCAAACTGGGCCCTGAGTACCCTGACAGTCCATGTTTTTGCTCCCTTCCACCGGGACGGTCTGGGAGTCCCCAAGGATCGGGTTGGGAAACACTGCAATGCACAAACTAAAAAAAATTAGGACTGAAGGTTTTGTTTACTGATTAATGGTTACACACCGGACCACTGTGCTTCACCCTCACACACATTTCAGTGAGCACCAATGTAACAAATATGCGCTGCCTGCAATTTGCAAACAGCATGGCAAGTCTTCCCTGTTGAAACAGACTCCGGCAGAACCTGCTGTATTTCAGTCAAATCAGATTTCCGTCAGGCACCCTCAACTCCTTAAATCCCTTTCTTGAAGGGATTACATATAGATGACAAAATAGTTGTAACATGAGAGTAAATCTTTTTACATTTCCAGTATTGACGAGTGAGACTATGTAATAATTCACAATAACTGATTATTAAACTCTAAAAATAAGGTTATGCGTGTTCAAGTTAAATGAGCATCAAATAATAAATGCACCCCCCCAAAGAGTCTATGATAATTATAACTTTAAAGAAGACAATTAATATGAGATACTCACATAAACATTAGCCTAAGAGACAAACATTTTATTTTGAAGGCTTATGAAATATATCCTTATACAAACAGCTTGAATAAGGCGTTATAGTTGGTACTAGCAATCTTAAACTGATGGAAATGGTTGGGGGAACAAACCTGAAAAAACATCAATTGTTGCAGGTGAAGTCATTTTAAAAATTAGCTTGCTCTGCGTATTTCAAGCATGGAGGTGACTGCAGGATCAGGGTCTGTCATATGACACAAAGGGTAGGGCATCGTTTACAAAGGGCAACCAAACAGTTCAGCTGTTACGTCACCTCTCACTTTAACAGATGTTGTCAAAAATGTATCATCTGGTACATTTCTGATACATCCTAAAAAAAATGCATGGATATGGAGTTGAGATATACCGCAGAATACACGACCGTCTAAAAAAAAAAAGTTATTGCAGGTGTAGGGAGAGTGCTTTCCCCATAAACTTTCTACAGCTTCCAGAGAAATGAAACAAAACACGAGATGGGACCTGTTAGTTGAGTGTAGCAGTGCACGTTAGACCCGAATGGCAGTAATGGCTGCAAGCGCTGACACACCGTATGCAACAATCAAATGAAAGGTTCTGACTGGAGCTCACGTTTGATCTAGGTAACACACAAATTCCCACTTAAATAAAAGTCTTTAGTTGGTAATTTGGGAAGCAGTTGGGACAGGGGCCATGGGAGGAGACTCCTGCCGACGCCGCGCACGTCCGCCATCTTCACATGTTGGTGCTCATTCGCGTTTGGCTGTTGGCAGGTGTGAGCTCGCCCTGGCTGCCTTCCCGTGGTGGAGACTGGAAGGAAAAGAAACAACCAAGGAAATTTAGTCTTCATGCGTCTGCTTCTCAGCGAAAGACTGAAGTTACTATATTACTGCTGTATATCAAAATTTAGACAGCAAAATTAAGAAAGTAGATTTGATTCTTAATAGTAATAGTGCGTATAAATTACTCCACTCAGAAAACGTCGAGTTTTAAAGCGTGATATTGTTTAGTTTTACAGCAGCTGGTGACACGACAGTCACTAGACATTTTTAAAAATGTGTTTCCAGACAGCTACTCTGACACTAAAATAGCTAAAGTGCATTGGACAGCATTGCTGGAAGCAAACCAAACGGAGGGGCGGGCACAAGGTTAGGAACCAATCAAGAGACATCACCCTGGAGACCCGGTTACCTTGACGTGTATCTGGTTACGCAGCACAGCAGCTCGCAGGATCATAGCTTTGGCTCTTCTCTGAAACTCTTTGCCCATCTGAAGAGACTTCTCAAAGGTTGTGCTTCTCTGATCCACATCCCTGGCATACAGGATCTACAAGAGAGCTCATTTAGGGCTGCTGCCAGTAGCAGCGGAGTAGGCGGCACACTACTGCTTACAGGCCAAATAATGATGCTTGTGTACACTTCAGTTTGGGGGGCATACATACAAAATTTAGCAACAGGAGGCAATGAGAAACACACAAGAAGTATAAATGTTTTGTTGAAAATGTTTTGCAAACCTCGCTTGGACTGCTCAACCAAAAAAAATCATCACACATTCTGGGAGAAAGTGACAGCTGATTGAGCGCCAGACAACCTTCCCAGTTTTTGGATGATGCTATACAATCTCAAAAAAATAAGGACAGGGCTGTCAAGAGAGGGTTTGTAGCCGGGTGACGGGTCATGCCTTGCTGTGGGAGTCGATCCTGGCATTGATCAGTCCCTCCAGAATCAGCTGCGTCAGCTCGTCCTCCAGAGCCGCCACCGAGGTGTTGAAGGCCATGGCCATCTTGTTCATGTCAGCAGACACATAGGGGCTAAAGTACTGATGCCAGGAGAGGACAAAGGGAATAAAACACTTAGCTGAGGTGTGACAGAGGCTGAAGTTTTCCCCTTATGATGATAAATTCCTAACTGAAGAAAGGTGATGTGAATAACAAACAGTTAGCTTCAATTTACCTTAACGTACAACAGTGTTTCCCAATTCGGTGCTCAGGGGCCCACAGACAGTCCATGTATTTGCTCCCACCGGTAGCTGGGAGGGAGCAAAAATGTGAACTGTCTGGCAGGGACAACGGAGGGAGCAAAAACATGGATCGACTGTGGGTCCCTGAGGAACAGACTGGGAAACACTGATGTACAGTTAACTCATAATGGAAATCAATGAATGGTAATCAGTACCACAGCATCAATCAGTGAACCTGATTCAACAATTAAAAGTAGTAATAAAATATGACTTCTAAATCAAGTTAAATCTAAACTAATTTTGAATTCATATAAAGCATTTATTTGGATTCTGATTTCTGTGTCTCAAGTATCTGCACATTTCAGCTATCCATAAGAGACAAAAATGCAGGTCCAAATGCAGGCAACTCAGGACTTGTGTAAAACAGACTTGTGTAAATCTGGGACTTATGCAAAAAAAACAAAAAAACAAAAAACTATATATATATATGTTCTTTGCTGTAAAGTCTTGAAGGGTATAGGGAGGTAAATCCAGTCTAAGTAAAATGTATCTTTAAAATGTGAATGAAATTCCACCACATTAAAAAGTCCTGTAGAGTGTGAATGCAGTCTGACGTCCCGCAGTATCAAGCTGCTTGTCTCACCTGTATCAGGGCTCTGTTCCTAATCTGCATGTATAGTGTCCTCACATGGGGAGCCAGATACATGTCCAGCAGAAGGTTATCCTGAAAGATGGTAAAGCCCAGAACATCACCACCTCTCCGCAGCATGATAAATAAGCAAAAGGGATTAGCTACCACTCTTACCTCTCATAACAGAGAGACACATTCAATACATCTCTCAGCATTACAAGAGAAGCACAGAAATGTATTACATAAGTGCACCATCTGAAACTGTAGACAGCTACCAAGCACACAGTCAGAAGCTGTTATATTAAAACAAGGGTATTATCCTGTCCTGGGGGCACTGGAGCAGTAAACAAAATAAGTTATTTTAAAAGCATGAACTGCAGCTTACAAGGATTATAAATACAACAAACCTGCACTGTAACAGGACTGATTAGGAAGAGCAGGGTAGCGGAACACTTTGATGTGCCCTACCTAAAAATACAAACGCAGCAGAATGCGACTCTCCCCACACCTTCACAGTTAGTAGCAAAGGTCCAGTGCCAGCTCAGGCTGCTTCACAAAGCACTGTGACCTTTTGTAACCTTGTTTACTCAAGTGCAGAGTATGGGGAATAGGAGTGTAATGGTACACGTATTTGTGGCGAAAATTTTTGGTACGTGTCTTTTGGTTTGTTACGCATATGTACCGAACTAATGCAGCAAATGAGGGACCTTTCTGTGTTTCCCCCGAGCAACATTCGGAAAGGGGAGGATGAATCCGTGCCGCTGTGCAAGCACACGTATGTCCTGATGTGAAACTGGAAGCAGTTCATGTAAATACAAGTACAGCACATGTATTTTTAAATGCTGCACCATAATGGATATTTATGTTATGCTTTGTATTTTTTGAGACAATATGTCTGAAAGCTGCTAATGTGAATACAGTATAGATCAGGTACGGCTGATTTTCTAAATGTGCACCTTGATGGATATTTATTTTATTTGCTTGAGAGAATATTTATTTTGATTAAGTAAATTTTAGTTTTTTATTTGTAAGTTGCAGCAGTATTGAGAGACTTGTTATTTAAGACAGTCATACTTTGTTCAGTAAATGAAAAATGTTAAATAAAAAAAAAGAAGTTCATGTTTCGTTTGTTTTAGCCCCACTGTACCGAAAATGTACCAAACCGAGACTTCGATACATACCGAACAGAGATTTTCGTATACTGTTACACACGTAATAGAGAACCATAAAAAATGTTCCGCAGAAGTCAAAAGAATGTTCATCTGAAGCCAGGTGTTTCTCTTTTTGGGCAGTTTGGAGCGACTGTTGCAGCAGAATGAGAGAGAAACATTGTCTCCTTTCTAAAATTGAGGGATGAAACCTGATCTGATCCAAATAAAGCATAGCTGATTGCACTACAACCAGTGATAAACAAGCCCCGTGTCATGTCAGTGAAAGGATGGGAGATTTATGAAATGCAACTGAATGCCAGAACAAAACAGGTTGGACAACTTTTATCTATTCTCGTTTCCTAAATTATTAAATGCAAATCCGCAGATCCTCCGAGATCTGCTCGGTAAGCCCACGATGTCTAAAAACGCCGACGGCACACAGCCCACGTTCACAGTTCTCTCTCCATTTTAGAGGATGGCTCAGGTTCAGTATCTGACACCCATAATGAGCTTCAGATGGGTGAGCGATAAGGAGACCTGTATCAGTATGGATCATACCCGCTAAACAAGGCTCTGCCTGATGCTCATGTAAGAACCGAGCCCCACATTTCCTTTATCATGGAGTCCTCCAAGAGCACGTCACTAATCCAATCATGTATAAAACTGCAGTTTGCTATTGGGTTGGTTTTCATAATATGGAGAAGAAAAAGTAACACTGTTACAGGTTACATATTAATGATGAACAAACGGCTTGGCCAGGTTGGTAATATCAACACACAGCCCACGCCCACCCTCACCTTCATCTCGTCCAGCATTTTCAGGCAGGATGCGTACTTCGACTCATAAAACTTGAAGATGATGTCGCGGACCTGAGGCTCCAGCTCCAGGAACAGCTTGAAGGAGCTGAAAGCGGACAGGAAGAGAGGGTCAATGCGGGGCAGGCCTTGATGAGAGCCGGGACGTCGTGTCACATGCCCAGACGCGAGCTCCGTGGCCGTGAGCTGACCTGCTGGAGATGACGTTCCTCTGCAGCTCCTGTCTGTCGAAAGTGGCCAGGGCACACAGCCCCCCATATACCGCTACGTTACTGGGAGAGAGAAGCTGCAGCGAGAAGAAACCAGCGTAAGGACCCATGCTGCAAACAAGCCACATCTCTACCATTATACACACTCTTCTCTGCAAATTTGGTCATCCTATAACATACGAAACTCTACATAATAAAACAAATGCGGCAGTCCACTCATATGCATGGGTGATGCATTCCAAGACCTACTGCGGATAGCCAAAACTGCTGATAACGGTGAACAATCCCCGGACGCTGATATCTAAAACGTGTTTTTTATGTACATACATATGGTAGCGTTTAATTGGTTATGCACAGTGAGATATTACCAACATTAAATACAGCAAAAGTACATTGTACATTATATTGTACTGTACAATACTGTACTCTCTCGAACAAGAGAAATTTTAGCTTAATTCTCAAAGTATGATATAGTAATAAATATACATCAAGAGATGACGGAGCAATGAACATCATACATTTATACCGGTCAAAGGTCGAAGAAACAATGAAACATCGGATACTGTTACATATTTTACAATATAAAATACTGTATCATGTACCAGTACATAACCCATAATGGGAAACATTTACAGCCTGTACTCACTTGGCACACAGTTTGAAACTTTTGAACCGTTTCTGGAATTTTTAAACCAGGACTCTTTAAATCTGGACCTTGATTCCCAATCTAGGATTCGTTTTCAGTTCTCCTAGGTTATTTTAATAATTACTGATTCTGATTGGCCACAGAGGCTTCACACCTGGCTCATAGGTAAAGGAAGGCTGGAAAATGAGCAGTGCTGGGACCATGAGAACCAAGATTAGAACAGTCCAGTTTTAAGCTTTTGTTTCAGACCACGGTAAATGCAGGTAACTGAAACCGTGGATAGTGGGGTCCCACTGTATGTATGCAGTGCCCTCACAATTTCTTTGTTTCTGGATCACTTAGTAGCGCACCACTCCAGGGAAGCATAAGAGAGGTAGAGAGAGCTCCTTGGATGGGTAACAAAGCTCTTAGGGGCTTTAATGGTGGTTGGGTCGGTAGGGGAGCTGACCTCAGGGAAGTCACAGTGGTCGAAGGAGGCCTGAAGGAAGCACTTTGCTGCCTGTTTGTACTTTCGAGAGGCGAGCTCTGCCAAGCCTGGTGTGGAAGAGGGAAAAAAACTGTTAGGGAGATGCCCCCACCTACATGGGGCTGCAACAAATATTAGATCAACTTGCAAATAAAAAAGGCATTTGAGTAATCCATAACAGTTACTTGGACTCTTCCACAAATGGATAACAGAACTTGCCACTTTCAGTCTATTATTAACACAGAGTGGAAACAGCAACACTTAGCGGTTGGTCAATTAAAATCTGAGGAAGAAACAGCAGAAGAAAGGCAAAGAAACGTCAAGCCCGCCATCAACGAGCAAAACAGTCAGAGGTCTGGCAGTTTCACACACAAGTGGGGGTGGTTTTGTGCAAGTGTGAGGTATGCAAAAATAACCTGGCACTACATAACAGAATGGAGCACATAAAAGAGCATCTGAAATGGATACATCTCGCTGACATGACTTTGCTAGTTTGAAACAAATAATGGAAACTGTTATATTTAGCACAAATCACAGTAGCAAAAGTTCAATGTCGTCTTGAAAAGTAGCAACATTTTTATATTTACCTTTTTGAGAGTTATTTTAAATATAAAACTAGGCCTCGTTGAAAATGAATAGAAGTCACATATCAAAACATTCAATATTTATGAAGCATGCAAAAGCCTTGAGGAAGAGGGATCAAATCCTGAACAGTGAATTCTGCCATTACCTGCAGCACATTTCAGTTTGGTGAGGACTGCTTGGTTCTGACTGTCCCTTTCTCCTCGTTGCTAAAACGAGAAAACAACTTATAGCGACATGCACGTCTCTTCGCCATCATTCTAACCACAAACTCCGTATTAGGATACACGATGACAACATACTTCTGCTATCTCTGGAGTGGACTCGGCCTTGCTGACATAACTAAGTACGTGGGACCAGTTCTGAAGGTAAACGCTAACCTGTGAGGGGAAGACAAAAACACCCAAGTTTACAACCTTAGCTGTAACCCATTTGGACAAGTAACTCCTTTCTCATAAGACCACTTAAACGAGACAAGCAGAAAGTTACATTTTACCAGTGTGATCAACACACCAGAACACTTTAATACAATCAAGTGAACAACACCGCTTTCTGCTATCATAACACACAGTGAAGCCTTACTTTACTGCAAAAACACTAAAGCTACCTTAAATAAGTAAATGCTACAGATTTTTGGACTGCAATATGCACTACTACAAATCTATCATAAAAGCAGTGGGGGAAAACTTGTTTTGTTATCTGATAAGTGATGCTTTGTAAGTACCAACAGGAAGCTGATCCTGCGAGACCCAGCAGAGACCTTCAGTCAGCTGCTCATTAATTTAAAACACTGACAGACGGCACAGAGCGATGCCACCCACCTACCATGACAAATTTTCACTGGTCACATCACTAATGTGCAGTCCATGTCCAAGAGCATACCCTGTACCTGTGCCTAAGGAGTCACATCAACCAGGAGTCACGTCAACCAGGAGTCACGTCAACCCTGCTCACACTGCCTGTCAATGTGACTGTACCTTGATTACATTAAGACACATATTGATGACGTGCTTGGCGCTGGTACAGTAATCTCTGGCACGGGAGTAACACTTCAAGGCATTGCTGAGGTCACCGCAGTCTAAGTAGTGATCTCCAAGGTCATCATGACCCCTCCTATGTGGGGGGGGGAAACATGGTAACAAGGCTTTAGCATTAATGAGCTCCTGTAGTTCACGTAAAGCTCACATGATAGTTGACCCTTTAAAGCAAAACAAAGTCACAAGTAAAACTGGTTAAAAAAGCCACAGTGACTTCACCTAATGTTCCCCTGATTTATCAAGACTGGTATCCATCACCATTGCCAGCAAGAGGCGCTAGAGGCTATCTAAGCAAGTTAGTTTTCACTCAATGCCAAACTACGTCACATTTCCACTGAAGTTCATAAGCAAATTAAATTCAAATAAAAATTGAATTCCTCAGAATTAAAGGAGAATTGTTTCTTTTTTTACCTTTTTAATGGACTAATACAGATTTGTATTGTGTTATACCATAGCAATAGATAAAATTCATATTCCTAAAATTATAAATCACACAAATGTAAAGCCTAATTTTAAGCTTAATAAATTGCAAAACTGACCTTTTTTTCCTTCATTTATTGACACCTTTTACTAAAGCCAGGATACCAAAAATATGAGGAATTAGCAAAAAAAAAATTTAAATAATAACCAATGACACATACCTGATGCTCTCTTTGATGGAATTTCCCTTGTAGTTTTTCAGGTCAGTGTCCAGTTTTTCGAGCTTGAGGAGAGCCTTTTTCCTGGTTGACTCTGCCCACGCCGTGTCGAGAGGAGGAAGCACTGCCTCACCCTCTGCAACTGCATCTGGCCCCCCCTGGACCTCTCTGTGCCAATAACACAGCAAATTCACACATCTGTTCACACACGCACCACATTTACGACTGTTTTCCTTTGATGAGGAAACACAAACATCTGCAGCACTTGCTATATCTGTGGTTAATGAAATATTTTCTTGACACTGCATTTTGACGCACGATTAACAGCTTATGTGATAGCATGTGGGCAGACAGTACCTTGTAGCCTCGGTCAGCTTGCGGTGGATCTCCTCATAGACGTCGACATTGAAGGTTCTTTGGACAAATGACAGGGCCATCTTCAGTGCTTCCGCGCGGAGTTGGGGACAGTGCTCAGCGATGAACTGCAGCCGCTCGATCCTCATCAGCCCACTGTAGCAGGAGGCGTACTGCTCCAAGTCCTAAAACAGGAAACAGCAGGCAGCCGAACACGGGGCTTCAGTGAAAGGCCTGGCCGTCCGAGAGCAGCCTTCTCACCAACACTTATGCCATTTGACAATAAACAAGAATGGTGACAACAAGTACTGACAAAGTGAGATTTACTCTTCCTACTGTATCTCATACACCCCCACCATCATGTGCACTACCACCTGTATTCTTATAATACCCAGCAATCCCACGAGATTTCTATGCCGTCACATACAAGTAATATGAGTCATGCACTTTAATTCATGAGCAAAAGTGTATTACAGTAAGCAATGATGAATGATACATCAAGCATGATATATACAGTGGAGATCGAAAGTTTGGGCACCCCAAGTAAAAATGTGTATTAATGTGCATAAAGAAGCCAAGGAAAGATGGAAACATCCCCAAAAACCATCAAAATGCAGATGAGACATTCTTATAATATGTCAAAAAAGTAGGATTTCATTTTCATCATTTACACTTTCAAAATAACAGAAAACCAAATAATGGTGTCTGCAAAAGTTTGGGCACCCTGCACAGTTAATCCCTTGTACTGCCCCCTTTGGCAAGCTGAGACCTGACAGTGTCAGGGACTGTTCACAATCATTGTGTGGAAAGACCAGGCGTTGTCAATCTCAAAGGTTTTAAATGCCCAGACTCATTTGGCCTTGCTCCAACAATCAGCACCATGGGTTCTTCAAAGCAGTTGTCTAGAACACTGAAACTGAAAATAGTTGACGCTCACAAAGCAGGAGAAGGCTATAAGAAGATAGCAAAGCGTTTTCAAATGTCAATATCCTCTGTTTGGAATGTAATTAAGAAATGGCAGTCATCAGGAACAGTGGAAGTTAAAGCAAGAACTGGAAGACCAAGAAAAATATCAGACAGAACAGCTCGCAGGATTGTGAAAAAAGCAAATCAAGAACCACGTCTGACTGCACGATCCCTCCAGAAAGATCTGGCAGACACTGGAGTTGTGGTACACTACTCCACTATAAAGAGATACTTGTACAAATATGGTCTTCATGGAAGAGTCATCCGAAGAAAACCTCTTCTACGTCCACACCACAAAAATCAGCGTTTGAAGTTCACAAAACAACATATAGACAAGCCCGACGCATTTTGGAAACAAGTTCTGTGGACCGATGAGGTTAAAATTGAACTTTTTCACCGGAATGAGCAAAGGTATATTTGGAGAAAAAAGGGCACAGAGTTTAATGAAAAGCACCTCTGTCCAACTGTTAAGCATGGGGGTGGATCAATCATGCTTTGGGGTTGTATTGCAGCCAGTGGCACAAGGAACATTTCACGAGTAGAAGGAAAAATGGATTCAATAAAATTTCAGCAAATTTTGGATGCCAACTTGATGCCATCTGTGAAAAAGCTGAAGTTAAAGAGAGGATGGCTTCTACAAATGGATAATGATCCGAAACACAAATCAAAATCAACGGTGGATTACATGAAGAGGCGTAAACTGAAAGTTTTGCCATGGCTTTCACAATCTCCTGACCTTAACATAATTGAAAATCTATGGATAGACCTTACAAGAGCAGTGCATAACAGGCAGCCCAGAAATCTCAAACAACTGAAAGACTTTTGTAAGGAAGAATGGGCGAAGATACCTCAAACAAGAATTGAAAGACTCTTGGCTGGCTACAAAAAGCGTTTACAAGCTGTAATACTTTCCAAAGGGGGCAGTACAAGGTATTAACTCTGCAGGGTGCCCAAACTTTTGCAGACACCATTATTTGGTTTTCTGTTATTTTGAAAGTGTAAATGATGAAAATAAAATCCAACTTTTTTTGACATATTATAAGAATGTCTCATCTGCATTTTGATGGCTTTTGGGGATGTTTCCATCTTTTCTTGGCTTCTTTATGCACATTAATACACATTTTTACTTGGAGTGCCCAAACTTTCGATCTCCACTGTATACTCATCTCACAAATTACTCACCCCCCGCATTTACAGCAGCATCTCTCTTAATTCAAAATGTTTACTGACAAGCATCAACATAACACCAAGTACCAATAAACACCAAAGCATCTGTCCGCGTTTGCTATACTTTTGTGCATTTGATATAATAATAATAATAATAATAATAATAATAATAATAATAATAATAATAATAATAAAATCTTTAATTTGAAGGTGTTCTTTTGCCTTGGGGGAGTGGGGATCATCTCTCTAATTTACTGACCATGGCTGCAGGGATTTTGCAAAAATCAATGTAGCAATCATTAGTATGTAGACCGTTTCATCCAGCAAGATTATTAATAAGCCAAATGAATGTAATTTAAGCCGCTTCATACCAGAGTTGGATTTTCCACAACATAGTTGGTGTCTGGTGCATTCTGCTGATCCTCCTGGGGGTCTGCATCGATTTGCATAGGCTCCACAGCCCCCTTAAAGAAAAGAAAGCAACACATTCTTCCTCACGAAAATAACAGCAAGGAGTATGAGGAATAAGTCAAAACCATTATGCCATTTTAAGCCAGAAAGCCAAAAAAACTGGCACATTGAATACTTTCAGAACAAACGCTGCAACAATAGGTACAACCCATTTATCTTGAGTAGCACTTCTGTACTTAACCAAGTTGTGTCCTGATTTCCCCAACAGATTTCACACTTCATTCCAAGGATAACAGAAAAAAACATCAATTAGTCAAATCTAACAGCCACCATCTACCCAATCCCCCATTGCTGTGGACAGCATAGCTCAGGTCTGCGCCTGTGGTGGGGACAGAGCTAGGCTACAGAGTTATCCCTGATTCCGTCCTCAACATGACAAAGGGCAACAGCGATATTAAGGGGATGTTACAGCACTATGTACCACCTCAAAGGTGTAGACACTCTGACTTGGGAATATATATTTGCCTTTTTAACATGTGATATGAATACATGAATGACAATAACAGATGCTGATTCTCACTAAAACGATTCTGTTATGTAAAAAAGTGACTGTAAAACTTTATATAAATAGGGTCAATCTTGATATGAAAACAGGTTAAGGGAACCACGACGGTATTTAAAAAGAGCCCGCAACCGACTGATTCCCAAAATAATAAAATTAATAATATACGATGACACTTGTAAGGTGTAGTCTTAGACCAATATCAGAACTGCACATTCCTCCTTTAGGTAAGACATGCCGAGACCATCAACAGATGTCACACCATATCCTGCACATGGTCACTCGGACACAGTTAACCAAAATAAAGGTACCTCTTCGTTTATCCAGTTTGAACAGTAAATAATATATGTACCACTCAGCGTTTATTAAACCTTTTAATATTCATAATGCCAGATTTAAAATTGTATATATTTATATATATATATATAGCAGTCTGTTGGTTTACGTCAACAAATTATCCTAAAAACTCATTAAAAGACAATTATGTACAGTACCTCGGATAACTAACAATGACACACATGAATAGGTAGCTAGGTACATAAAATGCGAGTTTAAGGAAGCCTGTATGTGTTTTAATCGCATCCGAGTAAGAAAGTGAACGGCTTAAGAAAAAAATCCATACATTTCAGGCGGCCAAGTTAGCCACTGGCTAACGTAAGCGGCAGGTGCAGATTGGCTTAATTTTACCAAACAGTCGCATCTCTACACTAAGCAGCACATTAAACTAGACCAAGGAGCCTGCTACAGGTATGCTAATGGACGTTTAGTGGGCCGGAGACGCGGTGGCTTTAGCATCC
The DNA here is from genome assembly GCF_048594095.1 of Paramormyrops kingsleyae. Classification (NCBI taxonomy): domain Eukaryota; kingdom Metazoa; phylum Chordata; class Actinopteri; order Osteoglossiformes; family Mormyridae; genus Paramormyrops; species Paramormyrops kingsleyae. The sequence goes on along the minus strand of NC_132801.1, from coordinate 16,225,785 downwards.
GCCTTTATCGGCAGCCGGGCCGGCTGAAGGTTTCAACGGGCTGCCCGGTTGCTGCTGGGGGTACCGGTCGCAGTGCTTCGCCGCAGCCTGCCTCCTTCCTCCATAATTACCAAGAGGGGCTTGTGAAATGCCGCTAGCCGGCTAGCCGGCTAACAGGACGTACTGCCCATCATAACAGTGCCCCCTAAACATGTCTGTCGAAGTAGGACAAATGCCGACCGTCTCCTCGCAATGGCCACAAGCACCGGCCCGCAGTGGTGAACCTGCTTTAACCGGACTGCCGACAAGTTACCCGAACGCGTCCCCCCGCATTATCTATCAGGAGTCAGAGGCCGTCATGCTTACTGGTATTATTTCAACTTTTACCAGCCACAACATCAACTAAGTCGTGGCAGGACTGAAAAATGTTGGCCGCTCAGCCCGACGCCCGCTAACGCGAGTAGCCCCTCTATGGGAAAGTAGTGAGAAGCACCGGTTTACCTGAAAGTTAAAGACCTGCACGGGCAGAGGCATCCCCTCCTTTCTGTCTCTGAGAGACGGAGCTCGCGAACGCGATCACATCCGGGGCACGGCACTGCACGGAAGCGGCGCGTCCCCGGCGCGTCGCCGTGACACTGCGGAGTCGGCGCGTGCTCAGGTATAGCCCAGGTATTCCCGTTTGGAGGAAAATTAATGTTTAAGTAAAATTATATGTGACAGCGAGCTTGTGAAACATATGTAAGGCAAACATAACAGCTCGAATTGATTAAATAAAGTTAAACAGATTAACGTCTTGTTATAACATTTATTTCACGCTTGTAGTTATTTATCAATTTCAGGTAGGCCTAACGTGCCCTGATATTTTTTTTTAAAAATCAGTAGATTATTTCCAGTATTGTTATAATACCGTATTGGTAACCAAATGTGATTTTTTTTTATAACAGTTAATTAAATAAAGAAACCTTTCCACATAAACGATTACCTGTAATACGAAATCTAATCGAATAAATTGATATTTACATTTTTAATAGTTACCGGTATGCCTTCATATTTTGCATATAGAGGATATTAACTGGTTAATTTTCATTATCTCTCTCACTCTAACTCCCTTCACTGCCACTAGATGTCTCCTAACTCTTTAAACCACAAGCCATGAGATGAGTCAAACTGACCCTAGATGTGGCTCGACTTTCTCTCTATCTATAGCTGATGCACGTATTTTAAATGTGTACTGGAGGTTGGAAGAAAGGCCATTTGATAACTATGAACTTGTTTTATGTAACGCTGCCCTCTGCTTTAAGACCTAAGTCACATTAAGACCTTCATTATAAAATAGTTTGTATGCAATATAATAAACAATATAAAAATATAAAAAAATATTTTCTGTTTATTTTCCATTCTATACGGCTATACCCTATCATACTGGGGGTATATTTTATTTACCCCCATATGTGACCCATTCTTCCTGCTACAGGTCAAGTACTTCATGAAGAACAAGGAATAATTCCTTTTACTGAGGCACCAATCAGTTTTCCAGAACATGTTTTGGGCCGCCCAAATGTCTTTCCATGGTCTAGACAAACTCCTTCTATGCTAAACCCTCCCTCCATGAGCATTATTTTGAAGGCCTCCTTCTTCAACTTCTCACTGAGAAGTTCTGGGGTAATTTTTGCTTCTTAGGGCTGCAGCTTGGTCCAATGGTCCATTCAGAATCATTTCCCTGACCTCACTTGTTAAATTGGAGAAATCATTTGATAGATGTTAGATGTGAGTTAAATTTGTCTTTGACTGAAGATTCCGCCAGGTGAAAAACCTGGAAGCCTGTTTTGGGCTTACAGAGCAAATCTGATTGGTGCTATATGTGATTAATCCAATTGTATCAGTTATGATGAGAGGAACATGACTCAGGCCTACTAAACCTTGTTTATTGTGCTCATTTTTGTGTGAGAAGCTTGGTGTGGATTGAGTTATTGTGGGTCTATCCTGAGTGAATGATATTGTAGCATGTTTGGATTTATTCTCCTGTGTATGTTTCAGTTTCAGAGTTAATCTATCTTGGATAAACTCCTTGGATGCAGCTCAGTCAACTTTATAACCAACAGAGTTACTGTAACAGTACAGAAATGAGTTTCCGAGCATGTTAGATGATTCTCAGCTGTCTACTACACAGTTTGCTAGAACTTTAGATATAACTTTAGCAGTAATGAGTCAGGAGCATGTTGACCTTCACATGTTTTTTTTTGCATGTTTGAAGCTTCTTCAGCTTTTAACCAATAGAATTGAACTGGAGTAGTATATATGAGAAGAAGGGAGGGAGCAAAGTACCAAATGTACCAAAGCAGAAGAATTACATCTTTATAAACGACCCAGGAACATAAGCTCTAAATCAACCTATTCCATAAATATTCTTAACATAAGGTATGTGCAAAACCTAAACCACCTTTAACATAGACATAGAAAGTCAAAGATAAAAAAAGTAATAACATAGACCTATAACCATAGACCTTATAAACAAACAAAAGCTTTAAATTATTTCAGTTATTTAATGTTCACTATAAAAATTCATTACATAAACTAATACAACAACCCTCTTTTTGTTTTTCCTGTTTTGCTGCATTACAACTTGGAATAAAAATGGATTTTTTTTTCTTGTGGTGATGGGATGTGTTGGATTTGCCCCACATATAGAGTTTCCCATGATGGCCAATAAGTTACATTTTAGGCTCATCTAACCAGAGAACCTTCTTCCATGTGTTTGGGGAGTCTGCCACAAGTGGTTTGATGAACACCAAGATTTTTATGCCAGAAAAAAAAGCCTTTTATTTGTCAGTCAACCACAAACATAGTTCTGGAGTTTGTAAAACACTTCTACAACTGACTGGAACAATGGTCTGTGGTGTGATGAAACAAAAATTGAGATTTCTGCCCACAAACACTTAAGATAGGTTTTTGTATAAAAAGAAGGATGGCTATAATGAAAAGAACCTTATCCCAACTGTAAAATAGCGGAGGACTGTTTTTCCTCCAAAGGCCCTGGACATCTTGTTAGGGTACATGGCATCAAGGACCCCATGAAATTCCAGGACAGTTTAAATCAAGATGTAATGACCATCTCAGTCCCCTGACCTGAAACCTGTGTGGGAGAGAGGGCTGAGGACCCTGAATGATTCTGTTCAGAGGAATGGTCTCAGATGACCTGCTCTGTACAGTATCTCCAATCTAATAAAATGTAATAGGAGAAAACTCAGTTCTGTTTTATTGGCAAAGGGAGATTGTACAAAGTATTAAATGCAGGGGTGCCAATAATTGTGGCACATGTGTATTTGTTGAAAATTATTGAGGGATTTGTTTTTCTCTGAATAATTGTTTTTCAATTAAAGGTTGGATTTTTCTCATTTTTTCAGTGTGAGATTAAGCTCCTTCACTAGAAGGTGGATTTTTTCTAACCCTTTTTCTAATCTTTACAAGGGGTGCCAATAATTCTGGATGGCACGGTACAGTACTGTATATATAATCTATAGTAATATACAGTATCTATAGTAAGCCTAGTGTAATTCATTTTGACTGGAGCTATTTCATTATTAATTTTTTCCTGAACCAACCAAATCTATGGTCATGAGCTGCAGCAGGTCAGAATAAAAGAGCGGTCCAATATCAAGTATTTATGTTTTAACTAGGGCTGTCAAAATTAACGGGTTAACGCGGATTAATCCATCATCATGATTAATCTGATTAAAATTTTTAATGCAACTAACCTATCTGCAGCGCAGAATGACTCAAAATCCCTGAAATGTCTCTGTCAACCCATTTCGGGCAGTTTTGGTACGTTCCATTTGCCCTGGGAACTCGTATTCCGAGTCGGATTCCGAGTTTTGAAGCCGGAAGTGACGACATGCGCGCTCCCGTTTCTCGGAGATCCGAGAAAATTTATCAACAGAAGGGAAAGTTGTAGTTCTATACTGTTTAACTACTACTTCTCATTTGTGATTAATCTGATTAAATTTTAATCGTTTGACAGCATTAGTTTTAACATAATAAATAAAGTTAAATGTTGAGGTTATTTAAACCAGGATTTAATGTAATAGGTTTACTATTTGTATAAAAAAAATAAAAACATCAATGTCTATCCAGGCACAAACAGAAAAATAAAAATATGAGTCTTTATTGTGAATTGTTTCATTATTACCTACATTTTGTTGATTTGCAGGTTATGTGAGATAATTAATCACATATAAAACATATATTTCAACACAAGATAGAACTATTACTGATACAAATATCAGATTCTGCAAAGCCGTTTTATTTAAAAAAAAAAAAAGAGAGAGGCAAAAGGCCTAGGAGAAGGAGCACAAAGACTGATAAAAATTCTTGTGTTGATTCGGAGCCTGAGGCACACAGGATTCTGGCCTTTCTCAAAATGACGTGTTTATATAACAAGCCGACATGACCATTATAATCTAACAGAGATCATTTCAGTTCAGGTTTATTCATGTGCACAAGCACAGTGTACAGATTCTTATTGAATATTCACTCAAACATGCTTATCTGTGTGTCATGTGAAAGCCACAATATTGAGATTAACTGCATAGACTGAAATGAAATGAAAATGATTAGTTCAATCTAAAGGTTTGCCATGACTTCACCTTAACTGACTGGAAATTGTGAGCTGTAAACACACTAATATCTTTCTATAGTTTTGCCCTTTTTTATAGGCATAAGTTTAATAAGTTCCTGCTTAGAGGAATACATGTTTATTGAGGGTGTTTAGACTATTGCACATGACATCCATCCATCCATCCATCTATCTATCTATCTATCTATCCATCCATCCATCCATCCAGTTAATTGTTTAGTTTAGTTTAGCTTCTCTGTTAATTGAATATAAAGTACCTGTGCCTTAACATTTGCAGAATTTACTGCAAAGTTTGTGTTTAGTTCTTTTTACTTCTTTTTACTTCAGAAAGTATTTTACTCATTACCAAGTCTTCTATTTAATCAGAGTCTCTCTGGGTTTGATCTCTGAGCGTGGTGCATAAGACTTTATCAAACTTTATTCCTGATCGCCATCAGATTCTTAGGCTTTATGCCATTTACCTGGCAAAATATGAATACTATCATGAAAGAAGAATTCAGATTTTGAGGAAATGAATTAATCTGTACAGTTTGGTATACTGGACTTTTTTGAAATGTTGTACAGAGAGTGTATGTTACAGTGACCTAAAATTGTGTCTTTTGCAGCATGTGGTCTTGTGTTGTCATGAAGGAGGATGATGTTCTTTTGTGAATGGCCGCTGGATGATCGTAGTTCATTGATTTTTTTTCCACTTAATTTGATCAGTTGATCAGTGTCAGTTTCTCCAGGATGGAGCAGCTGGTAATAAAGGCGTATGGTGATTTAAGGGTGATTGGGACATTTTTTTAAATTCTGCGTTATGTAATCATTCTTGCAATGAATTAAAAACATCAGCCCAATGTATGATATATTTCTGTAACCCTACAGATGTTATCTATCCATTTGTGAAAGAAATATAATTATGTCAGAAGAGAAGGTGGTGTGACATACACTTTAGTATAAACTGAGCCAAAACAATTTTTTTTAGGAATGTTTGGGTGATTGGGACACAGGTTTTGGGTGATTGGGACATCATGTATTATCATTAATCTACACATATTTATTCCTCATGTTAGCTGTTTGATGTGTTATAGGCCAGAATTTCATTTGTTCTGTTCATAATTAAGACTAGGCTGGTTAGGATTGTTTATTTATGTTCAAGGCAAAACTTACTGTTAGATTTGGTGTGTTTATTAGGGCTAATTAGCACAGCTAGCTATTGCACAAACCTTTGATAGCAACATGAATACGGTGTACTACTGTAAGATTTTTGTGGTTGATTAGGGGTTGCACAAATGAGGAGGCATACAGAGCATACACAATGATTTTCTATATAAAGCTTAATCTTTTTCTTGATTAGCATAGCTTTTTAGCACTGTCCCAATCACCCAAAACCATGCTGTCCCATCCACCCAAATTGCGTTTGGGTGGATGGGACAAAATAAAACCCACCTAATACTAAAAATGAAAACATGATATTAACAAACTTTTTACTAATTTTGTTGCAGTAGTACATCATATTCATGTTTCCATCAAAGGTTTCTGTTATATTTTAGATATAACAATTTTATTACCTTATTATGAAAACTAGCAAAAGCTTATGTCATTTCCTCACCTCATGTGCTGCAGCATCAACTTGCTGTTTGAGGCTTGCCCCGCCCAGTGAGATGATGTCACACCAATGAGGGTATGCAATATTGATTAAATAGTCTCAAAGCAAGGACTTGGCCAAAAAAACATATATTTTCACTCATCAGGCAAAAAAATAAAATCTGTTTGGCTATACTGTCCCATTCAACCTTATGTCCCAATCACCCTTAAATCACCCTAATGCTCCTGTAATGCAGGTGTGAAGTCGTTGAGTGATATTTCTCTCTGAAAGTGCATGTGGAAGCAGCTACCAACTTTCAGAATCTTTCCCCATTGCCTTCAGATGCCTTAGAACAGTAGAATGATCCATATTCAAACATCTCGCACCTCTCGAGTCCATTGTGTTGCATATTCGTTCTACAGTGTCTGCAGCTCCTTGTCTTCCGTTTCCTTTGGTCTACCACTCCCTGGCTTATCATCGACCTCCAATTCACCTTTTCAAAAACTTGGTCTTTTGCTTCAGTTGAGTTTTTTCCACTATTGAATAAGAATAGAAGGCAATGTTGAATATGAAAATTGTTTGGCTCTGTGCTTGATTGATAAACGTTATGATAAATAAAAGTTTTGATAAATAAAGATATTTACTAGGCTACCAACTTATGTAACACCCTAATAGGTCATGGTCTCCTCATTTTTGCTTTTGGCCTAGTCCAGTTCACATTTACTGCATTTGGCAGACGCTCTTATCCAGAGCGACTTAAATATGTGCTTTAAAGTTTCGATCTGTGAATACATTCAGATACTGGTTCACTAGAACCCAGGTTAAGGATGCAATCTGTTAAGAGACTCTATTGGAAGATAAAGTATTAGATTTTATTTTATTTGTGGAGGAATGCTAATCTAAGTATTTCTGAAAGAGGAAGGCCTTTAGTCTTCCTTTGAAGACAGCCAGTGACTCAGCTATTCAGACATCTAGGAGAAGTTCATTCCACCACCAAGGTGCCAAAACAGAGAAGAGTTTAAATGCATGTCTTCCTTGTCCCTTGACAGATGGAGGGATCAGTCAAGCAGTGCTGGAGAAGCACAGGGAGCATGTCTTTGCTGTTTGAATATTGGCCATCCATTGCCTGATCTCTGACCTTGTTTTTGTCTCTTGGCTTGGATTTGTCTGCAAGCTTTATATGTAATTTTTGTTTACCTGCATCTGAGTCTGTTTCTGCTGCTTGACAACTTGCTATCATTGTTTTTGCAGTGTATTATTTTTCTACATACAGTAAATCTGTAATTCTTTCCTCACTGTTCCCAGAGGATGTGAATTTTGTATCTTTGTCTGAGCCTTACATTTGTCCCATTATAGCATTTAATACATTGTGTTATGCTGATATCTGTGTTGTATACATTTACAGCAGATGAAGTGTTAAGTATTTTAGCCTAATGTCTCAAGAAATGGAGAAAATCTCCAGCCTACTTTAAGGAGTGTTGTGTGTATATGAGTGCTGTGTGTATGAGTGTTGTGTGTATGACTGCATGTATGAGTGTTGTGTGTATATCCCAGTGCATTGTGTTTCCATGGAAATTAATGTGTAAATGATTTTTTTCCTGAATTCCCGTGAACATGAATGTGAAAGTGAGAGATAATTAGATATTAAAACCCACATGTCTCAGGATATCAAAATCACTTCACACATCAGTGATCTCCTGTTGGTTATATTACAACACTAAGTCTTTAAAAATGTGCACTGTGGAGTTTTTATTTGGAAAAATATTCAATAATTTCACTCAGATATAGTTTCATCAGGGCAAAGCACACATAATGCTCCAATCTTTTCAAATTGGATATGAGTCACTTTCATATGTGATCCTAAATCCAATACTCATCCGATTCGAGGCCATGCAACATGAATGAGATCAGACTCTGATCAGAATTTATGTGGCTTTTTGCCTTTACACATTCACTTTAAACATTTTCTCTAGAAGAAGGATTTACATGTCAAACTCATGTGCATGTGAAAAGAAAAAACAATTACAAACCATCAGTCTGGACTAAGACTATATGTAATATAGTACTCAAATAATACATTGAAATATTTATTGAACACTGGATTTTTGTCGTGCAGCCGGTGCGCGCAGGTCGCTCTCACCTCCCCTTCGCAGCCCTCTGTGCGCGCTCGAGCACGATTTCCGTGTGCATTGTCTGTCTATCATTGTCTGGTTTGTAATCTGTGTTTATTCTGTAGCGTCTCTCTGCCGCTGGTTTTGTTGCATGTGTATGTTTAACGTTTCTATGCCGTATTGCCACCCGATGTCCGTTAATTATTATTTGATATATCTATCTATCGCGCCCGTGCGTCAGTTCCTAGCGTTTCATGCTCAGTGCTTCCCTCTTTACTCTGTATGTACTGTATGTTTATTGTCAGTATTGCCACCGCCTTAGTTTATGATTATGCCCTGAGTTCAGTCACGAAGGTCTAGTGTTCTTACGCCGTGAGTTTTCCTGTTGATGTTCATTCATTGATAAGTTGTCGCCTCTAGTTTCAGTTTCAGTTTCCGTTTGTTCCTGTTTCTGTTAACTCTCACTGATGATCCCTGCGATTGCGTCCATTATTTACACACCTTCCTAATTACGTGATAATTTGATCATATTGTTTATCTTATTGTTCTTGTTATTTGACTCAGTGACTCCGTGTGAAAGTGAGAATAATGCAGGAGGAGAGATTTGTATGATGGTGCATTTGACCTTAAACCAGCAGAAGAGGCGGGTAAGAATCTGTACAAAATATCCTTCTTTATTAATTAACTGCATTTGCATTGTGCAATGTTATGCTTTTAGTAACATCTCTCTCTCTCTCTCTCTCTCTCTCTCTCACACACACACACACACACACACACACAGACACACACACACACACAAACACACTCAGACACACACCTTTTCACTGTTATTACATTTCCCAGTTACTAGTATTTTACTCAAAGTGATCAAGATGAAGAGAAAAGCAGGTAAACACAGCAACAAATTTCTTCCTTTTACAGATCCAGTAAAAACGTAAGAACATTAATGCAGCAGAGTTGTATAGTAATACATGTTTTATAGTCTATGTGCTATTGTATATACATTACCTTGTATATTTAAAATGACAGTCTACTTGAATTGTATGCAGAATGTTTGAAGTATTTTGTTTCAGTTGTAGAACAAATAATTCCAGTTCACTAATCTGATTGGTCCAGTTGTGTTTCAAGGGTGCCAATATTTGTTTTATAACTACACGGGGACGTTTCACTGTGTGTATCACTGTTCAGTACAGTACAGTGACCTCCACAATTACTCTCACACCTTGTTGAAGATTAGAAAAAAACAGTTAGTTAAAGATTAGTTAAAACGCAACTTTTTGTGAAGTACCTTCATCTACTAAATCCAGCCTTTAACTGAAATAAATTGATTCAGGGAAAAAACAAATCTCTGATCTCTGAAAAAATAATTTTCATGAAAAATGCATGTGGAACATTTATTGGCACCCCAGGAAACTATTGTGACCACAATGTAACCGAAGCATGTTTCCAATTTAAATTGTACATTTTTGAGTTGATTAAAGTGTTCAGAAACATTTTACTCGTCTTTACAAGGGGTGCCAATAATTGTGGAGGCCACTGTAGACTATAACATAAATGCTTTTATGGGTTATAAATTTACTAGAGGTATATGACTTACACTACTCACTTGTTTACTGTATACTATAGTACATTAAAGAACGTATATAATTCAGTATATCAAAATATAGTAATATGTGCAAATATTTTTTAATGTATTTGTTAATATATACTGCCTGGATGTATATAACTTTATATACCAATTGTGTAATGGATGTGTAGTATACTATGTAGCATATATAAAGTGTAGTTGAAATAAATTCCAGTTATAAAATAGTAGTGATTCAGTACAGTCTAAAAAGTGTTGTCAAGTTAACACACATTAACTACATCAGCACTAATTAAGCATATTATTTTTTCCCACATATAATAAATGTTTGTTATATGTTTTCGTTTTTTCAACTCAGACCTTGATGGATGTGAACCAAGAAAGCGTGTATGTAAAGATGGAGCCAGAACCAAGGCCAAGATAACACGTGTCTCAGAAGAAATGTGCGCTCAGAGTCCATATGCAGGGCTAGAGCGACACATGCATTTAGAAGCAAAACAAGGAACGTTTACATTTGGAGCTGCAGCTACAGCTAAGATTAGTGCAGGACGAGTCAGAGCAAAGCGGAGCATCGTTTCAGCTGAAGCTAACAGTTCAGATGCTTCTGAGATGATTGTTGCTAACACCACAGAGATTGATGCTGAGAGATCATATGCAGAGGCAGAGGAATGTGTGCATTTAGAAGCAAAACAAGGAACATTTATATTTGGAGCTGCAGCTACAGCTAAGATTAGTGCAGGACGAGTCAGAGCAAAGCGGAGCATCGTTTCAGCTGAAGCTAACAGTTCAGATGCTTCTGAGATGATTGTTGCTAACACCACAGAGATTGACGCTGAGAGATCATATGCAGAGGCAGAGGAATGTGTGCATTTAGAAGCAAAACAAGGAACGTTTATATTTGGAGCTGCAGCTACAGCTAAGATTAGTGCAGGATGAGTCAGAGCAAAACGGAGCATCGTTTCAGCTGAAGCTAACAGTTCAGATGCTTCTGAGATAGTTGTGACAGAGATTGATGCTGAGGGAAAGTATGCAGAGGGAGGAGCATATGTGCATTTAGAAACAAAACAAGGAACATTTAGATTTGGAGCTGGAGCCACAGCTAAGGTTAGTGCAGGACGAGTCAGAGCAAAGCGGAGCATCGTTTCAGCTGAAGCTAACAGTTCCTCCATAGTTGATATCGAAGGACCATATTCTGAGGCAGAGGCAAACATGAATGTTGAAAGAACACAAAGAAATCTAGAATTTTTAGCTAAGGCCAGAGCTAAAGTTAGTGCAGGACGGATAAGAGTAACAGAGGATGACGTTTCAGCTGAAGCTAGTGGTCCAAATGCTTCTGCCATGTTTGTGGCTAATAATAAAGAAGCACAGATCATGGTCGGAGCTGAGATTGCAAGTGCCTCAGTTTCTGCAGGTCCAGTTGGAATGAAGGTTGGTCTTGGGGTTGAAACCGGTGCTCGCGTTGGTGATGATGGCGCAGAAGTGAAAGTCCTGGGCTGTGGCATGTCAATCGGCAGAACGATGGGAGCTTCTTTTTTTGGAAATGAACTGAAATTTAGGTTATGGTAAAAGAATTGTAACAGTAAAAGTATGTAACTGTTGTTAATTAATCTTTTATGACTTCTTGTATTTACACATTGACTAACTTTGATGATTTCTGTTTAACTGTGGCTTTGAAGTACTTTTTAAAGCTTTTCTGCAATTCTATCTTATCAAGTACAGATTTCAGTTACTTTTTACTTCACAGCTCTTTAGCTCTTTTCAAATAGTAAAGTATTATACCAGTTTTGATAAAAATCTGATTATAAAAATGTAATGATGCAGATCATTCAGCCTGGGAAATTCCTTGCCCTCCCTTGATTTGTAAACATCTTAGTTTGTTGTGATAGTTTCCTGTTTTTATGTATGTATAATGTGAACTTTGACCTTAACTTCACTATGAAGCCTTACAGTTTGATTCCAGATCATCTGCATTTGACCTAGCCCTTTCTTCAGGGCAAAATAAAGATTTCTGAAGCAATGAAGCATTCCTCCAAATGTGTTTTAAAAAATTTATTATTAATATATTTTAAATGAATTATATCAAGTAACACTTTATAATTACTTGAAAAGCATTATTAGACACATTAATACAAATTAATACAAAGCAAAATAAAAATATTGGCATACGGATTAAATTCGAGATCTGAGATACCACTGTAAATAATAATACTGTAATGATGCTAATGTTGATTATTAGAAGAGAAACAATATTATTTTTGAAATTTGCTTGTGTGTTTATAAAACAATTAATGATTTTTGAGATATTGTATCTAATAATGCTTCTCAAATAATTATAAATTGCCAATCGATAGGATTAATCCACTTTAGTATGTTGAGAAGTAATTATGAGCACACATTAATGACATTCAAACTGTTCACTTTTTTATCTTTTTAATTAATAGTCCAGTTGTAATTATGTCTAATTGCAAAGATATATCAATGCATTTTCTTAAAGTAATGATGGAATGTCATTTACTACATCATTCCATATGTGTTATTTCATACTTTTGATGTCTTCAGTGTTGTTCTACATAGAAAATAGTCAAAGACAAACCTGTGAATGACTAGGTGTCTAAACTTTTGACTGGTACTGTAAAGCTATGCCTTTCCAACTACGCCTATGCCTTTCTATTGATTTTTCCAATGTAAATACATCACAACTATTTTTGGTTTAAAAGTAACAGCATTTAAAAAGTAGGAAAAGAAAAAATATCACTTTTAGAGAGATGATCTAAAGGACATCCTCACATTATTGAAAAAAGCATAAAGGAAGACCATTGTGCAGTCGTGTATGTGTTCTTCAGAAAGTAATTTCCTGGCTCACGTGAGTGATGGCGTCAGTGATGCTGAAGGAAATAAATAAGTAATAAAATGAATTAGTGATAACATGAGAAATAACTGGACGTTTAATTCCAGATTAAGTACTGAAAAAGTGAAACTTGTCACATACCTCTCAAGCTCCAACCCACATTCACACAGATTCACTAAAACCTGCAGGTGTGAACGAGTGACTACAAACTGCAGAGAGAGAGAGACAGAGAGAGAGACAGAGGGAGAGAGAGATTAAGTTAGTATGATCTGAACAACTATGTACTGTATATTAATTTTCTTTTTGTGTTAAGGTTCATGAAAACTCATTAAGGTCCATACAATAACAAATCATAAACTTTAACATTAATAATAATAATTAATGTATTAATAAATCAGGAGCTGTTTGTTGATTATGAATCAGAGTGAAATTGACTCTTTTCTTTGGTTTGGTATTTGTTTCGTTTTAGTTTTGAACCTTTCACAGTTATTGTTCCTGCAGCTCTACAGCTCTGCCCTTTGGCTCAGTTTAGCAGCTCACATCTACAAGAAAACACTGCAACCCAAAACACACACCATGTTTAATTCACTTCCTGCACGTGAGCTTGAAATATTACTACACCATATGTTGTAGTCATGACTTTTATGATGTTCTGTTATTGTTTGCTTGACTGTTTCTGGCCCACAGAAGGCAGAACACGGGCTGGTATCTTATTGAAGGTGGAGAACAAAGACAACATGGAAGGAAGTTTGAACTTGGAACATAACATGACTATACTTTAAACATATTTGACATGATTTTTGTTGTGTAGTGTGAAGAGAACAGCAACAGGGAGTAAACAACTACACTATCTTTCAGAATGACTGGTCTATTTGGTCTGCAAAACAACACTGTAATGAAAAGTTTGATCTGTTTAGATATCTGGTCAGTCGGTGAGCTTGTTTGATCACGTCTTTATACACAAAGACATTGTTGATTGCCGATCAAACTTGGAGTTGTGCCCAATAGAGGGCTTTTGTCAGCAAATCAAATACATCCTTAAAATCAGGTACTGTGAGCAAGGCTTAAGCCCCTAATATCACCCATATTTTTATATTTTGCCGTTCTGATAACCCTATAACAAAAAAAAAAACTTCTGGCCTTCTGTGGCGATTCCTGAGCATGTAGAAATAGATAGAAAACAAGTTTCTCTTTGCTTTACGTTTATGTTTCATATGACTGGATAATATTTCTGGAGATATTAAATCCTAAACATGGCTTCCCACTTAAGATGCCTTTTTATTGGAAAATATGATATTTTTATGTAAGAATTCAGTCAGAATACTTTGGTTTTAAGTCACAAGTAACAAACAAACAAATAGAACAAAATTAACAAAATCTGAGACCTGCAGCAAAAATGTTATTCAAATGAACACAGAATGACCCACCTGCCTAAAGAACCAAGCAGGAGAACATCAGAGTGACATTTAAACCAATTAAACACTGCATTAATCACAGCACCTCTAATTCACATGTACTGTATATTAATAAGATTTCATTTCATTTAGCATAAATAAAATTACCTTTAGTTATGTTACTATAGCTAACTGACCCAACTCTGATCTTCAGGTCTAAACATCGTAACATCTTTCAGCCTCATTTAGAAATTTTACCACCAAAAACATGCTGGTTGTTTGATTTGGTGATGAAAGAAATGATAAGAACTGTATGAGTGTAAAAATGATAAGAACTGTAGAATACTGTATGAGTGTAAAAAAAACCTAAATAAAAGTGTCAGTTAGTCTGCTAATGTTGTATTATTGCTGATATTAGATGAACACTGTGCAGTGGAACATAAATGTTAATCTGTCTTTATCTTCTTGTTAGCATTCTTACTCAATTACCCTTCAAATCATGTTAGTCAAACAAACAAACACACACACACATCCGTGCTGTACATGTACTGTATACATACCGGCTCCTCCTCCCAGTTAAAGAGATTTTTCCTAAAATGCTCAGCCACGACTTTGAGCTCGTATGTGCGAGTCACCTCACGTTTTTCAGTCAGAGCTCCTGAAGTGTTTGTGCGCTCAGCAATCTTCTGCAGTGCTTCATCCACTGTCTTCCTCTTCTACAAATGTGACCAGAAAATTTAATCTATAAAGACATCTAAAGTAACTGTTTCTAAAATTCAATTGTCTTTTTATATTACATTCATTCATCACAAAACTATTGCTATTCATTTTCATTTACAAAATTGTCTTGCCAATCTTTGCTAAAAAAAAAATATAATTTGTCACAGTCCCATCTCTATCCTCCATATTCCCTGTGGTTTGCCTATTCCTCTGTTTGGGCGCTTTTCCACTGCACAAAGTACGGTACTGTCGTTACGGTACTTTCGCTTTTCCATTGACTTCCGGTCGAGATCCAGTACCGAAAGTTCCAGTACCGAAAACCAGTTGGGGTACTTCTTTGGTACTTCGGTACTTTGGGGTGGGACTTGCAAACTTATTTGCTGTCGATTAGTTATGCAAATAGCCTGCCGCTGAAACACAAAATACAACCGAAACACACAGCAAACAGTGAGAAATTAAATAAAAAGCAGTAGAAGCAAAAAGATAAAAAAACGTAAAAATGGAAAGATGGACAAACGAGGAAACACAGGCTTAATCGCCATATGATTGGATGAACAGATCCAGCAAGATTTGGATGGCACGACTCAAAATAAAAAAGTATTTGCCGTAATAACAAGCTGCTTGGAAGAAATGGGGCACACGAAAAATACCGAACAATCACAAAAAGCTGGTTGACCGAGCTTCTAATTATGAATCAACAACACCAGTCTCAGCACGTCTTCTATGTTTGAATTCAGCGAAATAACAACTGTTAATACCACGCCGCGCTTTGTGATTATGTCAGTCAGGGGTGGTCACTGATGATGTCATTTGGCGCCGGTACCAGTTTTTACGCCAGTGGAAAACCGACAGAAAAGAAGTGGCATACTTTTGGTACTTTATGGAAGTACCGAAAGTACGGTACCTGGTGCGGTGGAAAAGAGCCCTTTGTTTCACTTCCTGTGTGTTTGTGTGTGTATGTGCAACAGCATTATGTGCATGGCACTCCTTTCACTTGTTGATGTGGTGCACAAGAACCTCTTCTAATGGCAACATAAAGCTCCCTTGCTTTTCACCTATGAATTCCCAGTCTGTTGTCTTCAGCCAATGTTGTAGCTTACATTCTTGGCTGCTTAGGATTTTTATGCCTCTCCCTGCATTTCCTGCTCTGCCTTGCTCTGCATTTCCTGCTGTACCTTGCTCTGCACTTCCTGATGGCTATGTCATTGTCTGTCATGGTCTCGCCACCATGGCCAGAGTTCAATCTCCACTCAAGTCTTGTCTGCAATCCCAGTTATCTCAGCTGTTGAACACCACACTCTTACCACAGCAAATCAGGTTTGATCCTCACATTAGCCAAGCTTATGCCACCTGCTCCCTCTGCCTATTCTTCTTCCCTTAACCTTCCCCGAATCTAAAATTCAAGTATTTAAAATTCAACTACAATTCTAGTATTTAATCATTGTCTGTGTTCTGTATTTGGGTCCCATTTCACAGAACAATCTGGCCCACATGGACCCAGCAGACATGACCAGCATGGACAGATCCTCCAGCACGTAGTAGAATCTCTCCATTCATTGTTAGCCCACGTCCTGCAAATTGCAACCCAGATGCCGCCATGGTCCTCACATCGAATGGTCCAAGAGAATAATAATCAGCTGGAGCTCACACTGCCACTTCCACTGTTTGCAATCGACCCGCTCTCTGCTCAGAGCCACTGCCACTCTGTGAGCCTTTGAGCCCGTCTTCTGCATCGTATATGGGAAGTAGCCAGTAAAGAATGGGCCCTGTCGCTGCCTCCACAACTGTACAAGTACAACTCTACAACTGTACCATGAACCATGAGCCCCACTGCCAATCAGTCAACATTTCAACCTGTCCTGGCAGGAAAAAGAAGTTGTGGACTTCCTCTTCATCCCTCTTCCTCTCTCATAGGTGCTGGGTTCTTCTTTGTGGCAAAAGAGAACACGCTCTGCCCCTTTATTCACTATCAAGGTCTAATCAATCACCATAAAAAATCAAGTATCTGTTATCCTTGATCAACTCTGCTTAGGAACTTCTCCAGAGAGCTGCTGTCTTTACTGAGTTAGATCTGTGCAATGCCTACCACTTGCTCAGGATACTGAAGGGAGATGAGTGGAAGATTGCTTTTAACTCCCTCTTGGGCACTTAAAATATTTTGTGATGTGCTTTGGCTTGACCAATGCCCCAGCGGTCTTCCAGGACTTGATGAATGACATCCTTAGGGACTTAATCAAAATATTTTGTCTTTGTATACTTAGGAAATGTCCTGATTTTCTCCCAAAACCTTCAGGAGCACATATCTCATGCCTGCTAAGTCCTCCAGCAACTCTTGGAAAATCAGTTCTTTACAAAAGCTGAAAAATCCAGATTACATGCCAGCTCAGTGAGCATTCTGGTGTATATCCTAGAGAAAAGGCAGGTGAGAGCAGATCTAGATAAGATACATGTGGTGGCTGAGTGGGCAGAGCCCACATAACTCAAACAGATTCTTACGATTCACTAGCTGTCATTGCTTTATTATGGAGTATATTTGTGTGTGGGGAGGCTGTTCCCCTTACCAAACTCACCTACCCTGCTACCCCTTTCTGGTGGACTCCAGAGCTGACTTGGACTTCTCTGAGCTCAAGGAAAAGTTCACCTCTACCCCATCCTAGTCTAGTCCATCCTGAACCATATCCTACATTTTATTGTAGAATGTCTCTGATTCTAGGAAATTGGGTTCAGTCCTCACATGAGCCAAGCTCATGCCTCCTGCACCCCTTTTTTTCCATGAAACTAAAATTAATACTGCTAAAATTAATACTGCTAAAATTAATGATACTAAAATTAATACTTCATTCCTTTAATCTTTCTCTGTGTTCTATGTTTGGGTTCACTTCCTTGCAGTTCACATCAGTGGTATATTGATGTTGTATAAGAGAAATAACACACTTGGGGATGTGCTGTTATTGGAAAATAATCAACTTTTTAGTGATCACTCCACTTTATCAGACCACCTCTTCACTTAGTAACAGCTACATACAGTGTGTATAATCACAATATAGGACTATGTTGATGAATAAGAATCAGGGTATAGATACTGTGTGACTAATAGGGACTGTAAACAATGGAGTACAGTAGAAGAGGCTTACTCACTTTTTTAAGATCATCATATTGTTTTTCCAGGGTCTGTCTTTTTTCTGGGTCCTGTTCATTTTTTATCTTGTTTTTTTGGATTATCAGTGGAACTTCTGTAGTGTCGACCACATCAGACACTTGGAGCTGGAACATGTAGGTCTCTCTGACAGAGGCCGGGGATTCTCCAAGAAATTCACTCAACATTAACTTCAGCATGATCTAAATAACATCACGTAAGGAAGAATAAATACTACATTACAAAGAAGTTAACATCTGATGCATTTAAACATTGTCAGTGTTAATAATTTGTTTTGCTATGAAACTAATTTTTTAAGGAATTTGTATTGTTTGGAATTTTCTATATTTACATTACTTAATTTACTTTTTATGAATAAAATTAAAAGTGCTCATTTTATTTTTGTTGTACATACCTTGTCCCCATAGTTACATGGTGTCATAGTCACTCCTGCCTTCCTCGCATCCTTACTCACGTTTTTCTCCAGGTAGGAAAACTGCTCTCCAAATGAAGTCGCAGTAAGTTTTATCTTTAGAGTCAAGAGAAGAACAGAAAAGAAATGAATGGTGTCTAATTCAAATACTTTACTAAGATGTAAGAAATCAAAGTACAACTTTGTGGTGTAAAAAATATTTTATTAAAGTATTAATTCCTCAAAATAACTGACTGTGTCCATGTGATGTAGCCAGTTAAAGCTGAAGATATCAGATAGAAAGGTATTTCTTTTCTTGTCAAAGAAACAAGCATAGGTATATTCATCAGGGTTGCATGAAGAAACTGCATACACTGGAAAAAAAGGATAAAGGCTTTTCAGACACATGAGAAGAACACAGATAAACATGTCAGAACTATGACTTTTCAGTAAATAGGTATCATTCTAACCGTTGCTGTCAGACAGCTGATTCAGCATTGATCCAGCATGACACGCTTCCAAATAAATGACCATCTGCAAACATGGACCAGGTTGTACAAAAGATCAGCAAACAAACATAAAAACAAATAGAAATACATATAGATAATTAGGATTTTTTTTTTATTTTATGGTCATTAATATTTCCATGAGAGAGATAGGGAGGAAAAGTGTGTATGGATCAGGTCCTTGTGACGTCACACTGGGTTACAGAGATGTCCTGAAATGTAAACTAGTAGTTGAAATACGTACCTTTGAAAATTTGTGACTCTTTGACATCTCCTTCACTGTGTTAATGAGATCATGTGCGTAAAGCTGTACCAGGAAAAAAAAAATCTTTTATGACATCAGATGCATACAATTATAAGGATACGTTACTGAAAATTGTTCATTACTCATATAAATTTTTGATGAAATCAAAACAACATGATGATGTAACAACTCTACAACAACATGTACAAAACGTGTATGGAAGTAAAGTATAAGTAGGAGAAATCTGACTAAACTTACTGTGGAATTAGGAAAGTGAAAGATTCCTTTATTTCCATGGTCTGATAAGTAGATGAAGATAGAATCATTTTCACCACTGAAAGAGAAAAAAATATTCAAATAACCAAAAGATACTGTAACAATTGTTGCCATGAGGTTCCAAAGTTTGGAGAGTGTAAATGAGCTCTTTTTCCTTTAGATTCCTAGTGTCCTTGCTCCTGTAACACCTAGCAAGTTTCCCACATTTTGAGTAGGAACTCCACAATTTGTTGTCAGAGAACATTGCTATGTTATCATTCAAAAATACAAAAAATGAAAAATCGTTTCCCCCAGATATAAAACAGCTCATGAGCCGGCTGATTTTGGTTCTGCAGGAACCAAAATCTACAAACTACAAAAATGAAATGGAGAAGCTATCACACTTATATGAAATTTCTTCTATGGGCTAAAATATCACCTGAATTCGATGTGGAATTGGTGAATAAAGCTGAAATGGTTTCTACCTCTGTATTACTTTTTTTGGTCCTGTTTTCTTGACAGCAGCCAAATCTCCGCACAGTACAGCCAGAAAGTTTCCAGCTGATACCTCCTGATAATGGACCATTTAATATGATTAATAACCTGGTCAGAGAATTTATTTATTTATTACATGTTGCAGAACACAGTCATTACCTCTCCAGTGTAGTCCTTTAGAACCCCCGGGTAAACATTTGGACCATTTGGTACATTGATTATGTTTCCAGGAATGGGATTTCTGCACAAAAATATAAGATAGACAAGTAGTATTATGTTTTTTAAAAAATATTCATCATATAATGGTTATAAATAAAACCATTTATTAATATAAATAACTGAGGATAAATTAATTACTGTAATTATGTTACATTATGCAATATTATGCAGCATAGGCACCCATTGTTTTTCTACTTTTTTCTTATTCATCATCATCTTCTTCTTCATCATCTTCTTCATCTAGAGAGGGTGTATATGGCAGCCCATAGACCTGTATAGTAAAACGTTTAAAAGTTTGGCACATTGTTTGGAACAGTTCCTTGATTCTTCTTTCCATGTTTTATGTTTGCATCTTGAGTGCTTTAGCGGCACCAAAGGTTAAATTTGGAGGTGCATGTATTAATGTAGCTTTTGAACCATATGCCTGATGTTAAAAAAATAAAACAGATGTCTTTGGAATCCTTGTCAAATTCATTAACATACCATGACATCCATTTCTGCCATATAGCATTTTCTGTCATTTTAGATTATTTTAAAAATACATAAAAATTGCCACAGGTCACAAACTTTGTCCAATCTGAAAATCTTCAGACTATATTCATAAAAGTTATTTATTGGCTTTTTGATTTCCCAAAGTGTTCATCCATTACAGCAAATCAAATTAATCACCAAAGCTACCAAACAGGAAGTGAGGAGACCTCTTCTCCATATGACTCAGAGCGCTCTGACCTGTATAAGATCACATATCTCACATCAAATATCTTGTGCTACGATGTTTGACTTTGTTCTGTTTAGGACATGTTTAGAATATCTTTAGAATCATCTTTGATCTATTCTCTACTTGCGTTAGTTCCTTGTTTAAACACATTACTCAAGTACATGTTATCTACAACCTTTAATGATGTACCCTGACTCATGATCTTTTTACTATAAATGCCTCTAACCCAGGGTTATTCAAATCACGGTCCTCGAGGTCCGAGCACTGCTGCTTTTCCAGTCTTCCTTTACCTGTCAGTCAGGTGTGAAGCCTCTGGCCAATCAGAATCAGTAATTATTAAACTAACTACCTGGGAGAACTGAAAACAAGGCCTGGATTTGGAATCAAGGTCCAGATTTGGAGAACCCTGCTCTAGACTCTGACAATAAAAACGAGAACCTGTGTCTGTTTGCTCATTCTCCAAGCACTTCACATGAGAGAGAAAGAAAGAGAGAGAGAAGGTTGCTTAGTATGGTGGAGATTTGAACCTGAATCAAAATACTTACAATGTGTCTGGCAATACCATGGCAGGCCTCAAGGCCACCATATTGCATTATATCAAAAGGTTTACAAAATTTTCACAAGCCACAAATTTTTGGCCAATCTTCACCAAATTTATCAGACATGATCTTTGAACCAACGCTCACAAAAGTTGTGTGTCGACTTTTCAATTTGCATAGTGTTCATCCATCACTGCCAATCAAAACCAGTGGCAAATCTGTAAATCAGGGTGTTAGGACTGCTTGGACCACTCATTGCTGCACTATACTCACTGTTGATTATAAGCAATATCATCATAGACCATCACCACAATCTGCTCATCTGGAACACCATTATGGTGAGCGACCTGGTAAGCATGGCACACATTGGCCTGAAACAGAGATGATAAAATAACAGATATTATTTTACTGAGTTTTAAACATAAAAACAATTTAAAAATTCTATCATATAACGTATATTAAAATTACTTGTGTACAATATCTAACACTAAATGTAAGCCACTGCATTTACTGTAGTATTCACACCTGGACACCGTAGTCTGTCCAACCATTAGAACCTGCTGCCAGGAGAACCCACTGTTTGCCCTTGCTGGCCATGTCAACACCCCTGCAAAGCAGAAAACTGAATATCAGGTGTCATTTTGGGCCAGCAAGTGCTTTGGCAAAAGCATTATTATTTAAATGAATTATCAAAAAAATTTTGAAGCAGAGTTTCTGTGCATGTTTTTCTTATGTCCGTGTGGGTTTTCCGCTGGTTTCACCTCCATCCATCCATCCATTTCCTCCCGCTTATCCGAGGTCGGGTCGCGGGGGCAGCAGTCTCAGCAGGGAAACCCAGACTTCCCTCTCCCCGGCCACTTCATCCAGCTCCTCTGGGGGGATCCCGAGGCGTTCCCAGGCCAGCCGAGAGACATAGTCCCTCCAGCGTGTCCTGGGTCTTCCCCGGGGCCTCCTCCCAGTGGGACATGCCCGGAACACCTCACCAGGGAGGCGCCCAGGAGGCATCCTAATCAGATGCCCGAGCCACCTCATCTGACTCCTCTCAATGCGGAGGAGCAGCGGCTCTACTCTGAGTCCCTCCCGAATGACCGAGCTCCTCACCCTATCTCTAAGGGAGAGCCCAGCCACCCTGCGGAGGAAACTCATTTCGGCCGCTTGCACTCGCGATCTCGTTCTTTCGGTCACTACCCACAGCTCGTGACCATAGGTGAGGGTAGGAACGTAGATCGACTGGTAAATCGAGAGCTTCGCCTTTTGGCTCAGCTCCTTCTTCACCATGACAGACCGATGCAGCGCCCGCATCACTGCGGACGCCGCACCGATCCGCCTGTCGACCTCCCGCTCCATCGTCCCCCCACTCGTGAACAAGACCCCGAGATACTTAAACTCCTCCACTTGGGGAAGGATCCCATCCCCGACCCGGAGAGAGCATTCTACCCTTTTCCGGCTGAGGACCATGGTCTCGGATTTGGAGGTGCTGATTCTCATCCCAGCCGCTTCACACTCGGCTGCGAACTGTCCCAGCGAGAGCCGAAGGTCACGGTCTGATGAAGCCAACAGGACCACATCATCTGCAAAAAGCAGAGACCTAATCCTGAGGTCACCAAACCGGACACCCTCAACGCCCTGGCTGCGCCTAGAAATTCTGTCCATAAAAGTTATGAACAGAATCGGTGACAAAGGACAGCCCTGACGGAGTCCAACCCTCACCGGAAACAAGTCCGACTTATTGCCGCTCATGCGGACCAGACTCTGGCACCGGTCATACAGGGACCGAACAGCCCTTAAAAGGAAGCCCGGCACCCCATACTCCCGGAGCACCCCCCACAGGACTCCCCGAGGGACACGGTCGAATGCCTTCTCCAAGTCCACAAAACACATGTAGACTGGTTGGGCAAACTCCCATGAACCCTCCAGAACCCTGCGGAGAGTATAGAGCTGGTCCACTGTTCCACGGCCGGGGCGAAAACCACACTGCTCCTCCTGAATCCGAGGTTCGACAATCCGGCGGACCCTCCTCTCCAGAACCCCCGAATAGACCTTACCAGGGAGGCTGAGGAGTGTGATCCCCCTATAGTTGGAGCACACCCTCTGGTCCCCCTTCTTGAAGAGGGGGACCACCACCCCGGTCTGCCAGTCCAGAGGCACTGCCCCCGATGTCCACGCGATGCTGCAGATGCGTGTCAACCAAGACAGCCCTACAGCATCCAGAGCCTTCAGGAACTCTGGGCGGATCTCATCCACCCCCGGGGCTCGGCCACCGAGGAGCTTTTTAACCACCTCAGCGACCTCCGCCCCCGAGATAGGGGAGTCCACACCCAAGTCCTCATACTCTGCTTCCACATCGGAAGGCGTGTCGGTGGGATTGAGGAGGTCTTCGAAGTATTCCTTCCACCGACCCAAAACGTCCCGGGTTGAGGTCAGCAGCACCCCATCCCCACCATAAACAGTGTTGATGTTGCACCGCTTTCCCACCCGGAGCCGCCGGATGGTGGACCAGAATCGCCTCGAAGCCGTCCGGAAGTCGTTTTCCATGGCCTCACCGAACTCCTCCCAAACCCGAGTTTTTGCCTCAGCGACCGCCGAAGCCGCATCCCGCTTGGCCTGCCGGTACCCGTCAGCTGCCTCTGGAGTCCCACAGGCTAAATAGGCCCGATAGGACTCCTTCTTCAGCTTGACGGCATCCCTCACCACTGGTGTCCACCAGCGGGTTCGCGGATTGCCGCCGCGACAGGCACCGACTACCTTACGGCCACAGCTCCGGTCAGCCGCCTCCACAATGGAGGCACGGAACATGGCCCATTCGGACTCAATGTCCCCCGCCTCCCCCGGGACATGGGAAAAGTTCTGCCGGAGGTAGGAGTTGAAACTCCTCCTTACAGGGGATTCAGCCAGACGTTCCCAGCAGACCCTCACTATACGCTTGGGCCTGCCAGGCCTGGCCGGCTTCCTCCCCCACCAGCGGAGCCAACCCACCACCAGGTAGTGATCAGTTGACAGCTCCGCCCCTCTCTTCACCCGAGTGTCCAAGACATGCGGCCGCAAGTCCGATGACACGACCACAAAGTCGATCATCGAACTGCGGCCTAGGGTGTCCTGGTGCCAAGTGCACATATGGACACCCTTATGCTTGAACATGGTGTTCATTATGGACAATCCGTGACGAGCACAGAAGTCCAATAACAAAACACCACTCGGGTTCAGATCGGGGGGGCCGTTCCTCCCAATCACGCCCCTCCAGGTCTCACTGTCATTGCCCACGTGAGCATTGAAGTCCCCCAGCAGAACAAGAGAGTCCCCGGGAGGAGTGCTCTCCAACACCCCTTCCAGAGACTCTAAAAAGGGTGGGTACTCTGAACTGCCGCTCGGCGCATAAGCGCAAACAACAGTCAGAACCCGTCCCCCCACCCGAAGGCGAAGGGAGGCTACCCTCTTGTCCACCGCGGTAAACCCCAATGTACAGGCGTCCAGCCAGGGGGCAATAAGTATGCCCACCCCCGCTCGGCGCCTCTCCCCGCAGGCAACTCCAGAGTGGAAAAGGGTCCAACCCCCTTCAAGGAGACTGGTTCCAGAGCCCAAGCCGTGCGTCGAGGTGAGCCCGACTATATCTAGCCGGAATTTCACAACCTCGCGCACCAGCTCAGGCTCCTTCCCCATCAGAGAGGTGACATTCCATGTCCCAAGAGCTAGCTTCTGCAGCCGAGGATCGGACCGCCAAGGTCCCCGCCTTTGGCCACTGCCCAGCTCGCAATGCACCCGACCCCTATGGCCCTTCCTACGGGTGGTGAGCCCATTGGAAGGGGGACCCACGTGCCTTGTTCGGGCTGTGCCCGACCAGGCCCCATGGGTATAGGCCTGGCCACCAGGCGCTCGCCATCGGGCCCCAACCCCAGGCCTGGCTCCAGGGGGGGGCCCCGGTGACCCGCGTCCGGGCAAGGGAAAACGTGTTTCCATAATTTTTTCCATCATATGGGGTCTTTTGAGCCGAACTTCGTCTGGTTCCTCACCCCGGACCTGTTTGCCTTGGGTGACCCTACCAGGGGCATAAAGCCCCGGGCAACTTAGCTCCTGGGATCACTGGAACACGCAAACCCCTCCACCACGATAAGGTGTCGGCCTTTTGCCCCTAAATGTGAATGAGTGCGTGATTGTATAAATGAGTATAAATGATTGTATAAATGAGTGTGTGAATGAGTGTGTGGTGTGTAAATTCCATCCCAGGTGATCTCCCACCACACTCCCAGAGTTCCTGGTATAGACCCCGGATACACCACGGCCCAGACTGGGATAAAGAACTTACCGAAAATTTGTATATTTAAACAGTTATTTAATTATTTTATTGTACTACCTTACTGTTGAATTCAGCAGTTCAGCTGCAAATCACAACTTTATAGTAATTATATTAATAAGAGGAATAAAATACGCACTTATTATGTAAGGAGATGTTTATGTAACATTTATGGAAGGAGTCTCCTGTGTCAGCCCGTTGTAGGAAAGCTGTAACTTTAAGGTTCCTGACATTTTTCAGACAGAGGAACAGTTTTATTTTTTTCATTATTAATACATATAAGAGAGAAAAAGAAAGATGGTCAGGGAATGACTGTTTATAGTTGCTATAATGTAAAAGTAGAACAAGAACTATTTTCTTTCATGGAAACTCCACAACATGGTTATAATGTATGGTGTGTTGTTTGATAGTTAAAAATATTAATCATTGATAAATTGCAGCAGTTTAAGGAGAATGAAACACTCATGGACAGAATGTTATAGGGAAATAAATCACACCACTCATCATCATCGCACGTCATTCAGTATTTTAACACCAAAACATTCACATAAATGAGTTGTTGGGAAAAGTGACCATTGATCTTAAACTTGAATTATCTTTCATTAAGTTACAGCATTCTGCCAGTGAGTTGTAAAGCTGATTTTTCTTTTTTAATTTCTTTTGAACTATATTATTGGTGCTGAATAAAAAGTAGAAATGTGTTGATTCTTACCTGTTTTCTCTCCTGTGATGGCTTCAGTTTAGCGTTAGTTTGAGTTTGTGTCCTGAAAAGGTGCATCAGGAGTTTTTATATCCAGCAAACGTCCACTTTCGATTCATATCCCAAGCTGTCAGCAGGTTTTGATTTTAACAGACCTGGAAACTCAGTGCATCATACACAAAACCTATTCATTAAATTGGGCTGGAAATACACTGGACATGTCTAATGATACTATATTACGTAATAGAGATTGTATTTCCTGTATGTGTATAAACTATGTACAATAAACTACATTTTGTCAGTGCAGTAAATGCTCTATGTAATAAATGTGAGGGTCAGACAAAGTTATAATCTGCACCCCCTCGGGGAGGATTTATTTTCAAGCTCAAGCTTATTTGACTCTTTTACTTTCTTCACCTCTTTCAGTATCGTGTGTCACTCTTCCGTATGATGCAGAAAAAGAGTCACATAATAAAAAGAAGGAGAAAGTTGTTATTTATGATTCATTTCATGTGCATTACAAAATTACCCACAGAGGGAAGAACAGTGATGTGTGTTATAATGAAGATCTACAGCGCTAATGATGAGCTGTTTCAGTAAGTGTGCCGAGACTGACAGAAGGTCAAAGTGCTGCTGCTACACGTCTTAAAACATCAGATGAGCCATCAAACTCCCTGCCCTCGGGGTTAGGGTTAGGGTTAGGGGAACTCCCATTCCCTTACTCCACCTTAACAGACCTAACACTGGACACCATCACAAACAAATTAAAAGAGTGCTGTTAGGTGGCTGCTCTGGTCTACCAAGACACTGCTAGGGTTCTTCAGAGTTTGATGTTGTGTTATAGCGGGTGGTTGCCAGAGTGTTGTTAAGTGGCTGCAAATTTATTTCCTTCATATTCCAGATGATTGCTAAGTGGTTTCTAGGTCATGTTATAGTATTGCAGGTGGTTGCCAGGTCATGTTATAGTATTGCAGGTGGTTGCCAGGTCATTTCTGTGGTATGAACTTCCCTTCCCCTGCACCACTGCTAGACATTTAATCATGTATGCTTGTTTTCAGTTTGTACATTGATTAGTTTGCTTATTTTTATTTTGTTTTCTGTTTAGATCTTTGCTTGATTTTGAGTATCATTAATTCATGAAGTTCTGTATCATGCTCTTGTTTTCTGGTAGTTCTTGGCCTGAGGGTTGTTGTTGTTTTGGTGTTTGTGCATCATGATTAAAATATTCTGTATCCTTCTCCTCTCTTTACTCTTACATGACTTGTATCACAAGGTGTTGCTAGTTTGTTACTTGATTTCTTTGATATCACAAGTGGTTGCTATGGAGTTTCTAGGGGTTGTTAAGGTGTCACCAGCTGATTGTTATGTTATCCAATGCGGTTGCTATGTGGATAGAGATATTATGTGGTATCTTGGGCAGGGCCTGTTTTGTGGGCGGAGCTTAAATTGGATGCCATAAGCGGGAAGGGGGCGTATCCCTTTTTCTGATTGGTCGAGAGGTTATGTTCATATATGATATCATTATGATCATACATGCTTATGCTATGGTTGCGAATATGGGGATTATGTCCATATATGGTATCATACATGCTTATGCTACGTGATAAGGGGGGGCACATGGTTTGGGTTGCCGTTAAACTTTAATAGAATAATAGAATAAAAATTAAAATATGTGTTTATTAATGTGTTATTTTTAATTACGTTTTAAGAAATAATAAAACATATAGCAGGATGAATGTAAGGTAGCGCGTACACGGCCAGCGGGAGTTCCATCCGCAGTAGACACAAGCGCCCCGGGGTATTTTAAAAGAAGAAAGCACTTAAATTCATTACATTTAACCAACATGTTTAAAGAAGAAGAAAAACTTTTTATCGATATACATCTAAAATAAATGACTGCAATAAAATAAATCACCGATTTGACTCACACAGCCTCAGTCACTTACTAACCTCGTCCACTGTGTGTGCGCCTCTCTGTGACATACGCTAAACATTCATCATGCTTCAGTCTAAACTGTACTCTCAGAAATACAGAAGGGAGTGGGAATCAAACCCTGAATTCAAAGGCTGGTTGAAGCCATTTATTGGAGATGCTAGTATGCTACACAGGCATACTGCCTGTATTGTAAGGCTGATTTCTATGCCAAACTGAGTGATGTAAAAAAACACATAACTCAAATACATACTCAAAAGGCAAAACCTTATAACAGTTCCACCCAAACCACACTGCCATCAATTGTTAGAAAAACTGATTCGGCAGAAAAGGCAGAGGTCACCATGGCATTGGCTATCGCTGAACACTGTTCTATGCTGGCATGTGACCACACTGGAGAAGCATGTAGAGCTGCTTTCTCAGACTCCACTGCTGCTACCCACTTCAAAATGCACAGGACAATAAAGTGCACAGAAATGATGAATGGTGTTCTAGCACAATACATTCCAAAAAAGTTGGCCGCAGATGTGGGTGAGCATCGTTTCAGCCTCCTCCTCGATGAGTCCACAGATGTAAGTAGGGATTGTGATAAGGTACTTTAGTGACACCAAGCAGAAAATTGTGTCAACATTTCTGGGGCTTGTTGAGTTGGAGGGAGGAGATGCTAGATCTATAGCCAGTGCTCATTTAAGTCAGCTCCCTCAGTTGCTGAACCTAACATAGAGGACCTTGACCAAAATGATGATGACCCACTCTTTCTGTGAGCCAGCACAGCCTGTGTGTATGTACTCTACCAGAGTGTCTCTTTGGGGTCACTTTTGCCGGTCCCAAGCCGGATAAAGGAGGAGGGTTGGAATTGTGATATATAAAAAAACAAGAATCGACAAAAGAAAGTTCATTTGTAGTTCTAAACATATTTAGGGTGTTTTTAACCACTTTTTGTCTCTCCCACGACAATATTCCTCCCTCCTACAGCGACCATTACAATTACATGCATATTGCACATTATGCAAATGAGCCTTAAGGAACTCCGGGCGGATCTCACCCACCTCCGGGGCCCGGCCACCGAGGAGCTTTTTAACCACCTCAGCGACCTCCGCCCCAGAGATAGGGGAGTCCACCCCCAAGTCCCCAGACTCTGCTTCCTTGGTGGAAGATGTGTCGGTGGGATTGAGGAGGTCTTCGAAGTACTCCCTCCACCGACCCAAAACGTCCCGAGTTGAGGTCAGCAGCACCCCATCCCCACCATAAACAGTGTTGATGCTGCACCGCTTTCCCGCCCTGAGCCGCCAGATGGTGGACCAGAATATCCTCAAGGCTGTCCGGAAGTCATTTTCCATGGCCTTGCCAAACTCCTCCCACACCCAAGTTTTTGCCTCGGCGACCGCCAAAGCCGCGTTCCGCTTGGCCCGCTGGTAACTGTCAGCCGCATCTGGAGTCCCAGAGGTCAAAAAGGCCCGATAGGACTCCTTCTTCAGCTTGACGGCATCCCTCACCACCGGTGTCCACCAGCGGGTTTGGGGATCGCCGCTGCGACAGGCACCGACCACCTTACGGCCACCGCTCCGGTCAGCCGCCTCCACAATGGAGGCACGGAACATGGCCCATTAGGACTCAATGTCCCCTGCCTCCACCGGGACTTGGGAGAAGTTCTGCCGGAGGTAGGAGTTGAAGCTTCTTCTGACAGGGGATTCCGCCAGACGTTCCCAGCAGACCTCCACTATATGCTTGGGTCTGCCAGGCCTGACCGGCTTCCTCCCCCACCAGCAGAGCCAACCCACCCCCAGGTAGTGATAAGTTGACAGCTCCGCCCCTCTCTTCACCCGAGTGTCCAAGACATGCGGCCGCAAGTCCGATGACACGACTACAAAGTAAATCTTCGAACTGCAGCCTAAGGCGTCCTGGTGCCAGGTGCACATATGGACACCCTTATGCTTGAACATGGTGTTCATTATGGACAATCCGTGACAGGGACAGAAGTCCAATAACAAAACACCACTCGGGTTCAGATCGGGGGGGCCGTTCCTCCCAATCACACCACTCCAGATCTCACTGTCATTGCCCACGTGAGCATTGAAGTCCCCCAGTAGAACAAGAGAGTCCCCAGGAGGAGCGCTCTCCAACACCCCTTCCAGGGACTCTAAAAAGGGTGGGTATTCTGAACTGCCGCTTGGCACATAAGCGCAAACAACAGTCAGGACCCGTCCCCCCACCCGAAGGCGAAGGGAGGCTACCCTCTCGTCCACCGTGGTAAACCCAAACGCACAGGCACCCAGCCAGGGGGCAATAAGTATGCCCACCCCTGCCCGGGGCCTCTCTCCGCGAGCAACTCCATCTTAGAGTAGGATGTAATTACTGAAAGATATAAGATAAGAATCCCCTTTACACACAGGAATTATCTCATATAAAAGTCCCTATGTCATAGTTCCAGGAACAATTTAAATTTCTCCAAAGCGGGTCATATTCTGCAAACCAACAACTTTCATTTCTCACTGCACAACTCTTTAGTTCCTCAGAAAGATAGAACTATACAGAGTATGAGAAACTATGAATCTGATAATTCACAATCCATCACAATTTTTACATGAGCTGTTGCCAGTTATTTCATTCATTAAATGATAAGTGTTATTATTCTTATAGCTAATAAACTGTCAGTCATGTATATGAAGTTTGATGGATGCTGCCTAAAAAGTGAACAAAAACACCCCACACACACTAAACAACACTAAGAAATAGAGACATACCGTAACATTGGTGAACATTTTGCTAAACCAGAAAACAAACTCATAAAAATATACCAAAACCAACACTGAGGCTTTTGTGAATGTTTTTAGCTGCAGGTCTAATGCATCAAACAGCATAATTATTATGATTATGTTTTGTGGGATTCTGTGAGGTTTTATTAATGAAATGACCAAGACTAATAAATCAAGAAATGTGATTTATATAAATAAGGGCAGACAGCTTTACAGTCTATTGTTCTGGAGCACTCGGGTGTGTATCTTCATCAGGGCAATAAGAAAATATATCAGTCATGACCTCAGACCTCAGAGAGACCTCAGTTGTTGCTGCTCATCAGTCTGGGAAGGGGCATAAGGCCATCTCCAAACAATTCACAATTCTACAATGATAAGGATAGCTCACAAATTCAGATCTTTCAAAACAGTTCCAAATCTTCCCAGGACTGGGCGTCCCAGCAAATTCAGTTTAAGGTCAGACCATTTAATGTACAGAGTTATAAAGAAAGAGCTATATCTTGAGACCTACATACCTCTGTAAGCACATGAAAATTTTCAAGACAGCATAATCAGAAACAGACCAAACAAGTATGGATTTGTGGTTAGGGTAACAGTGATAATTTCGTTGACGAAATATTTTCGTTATAATTTTCGTCAACGACAAATTTTCACTGACGAAAACGAGACGATAACTAAATAAAAATTAAGTGATGATGACGAAAACTATAATAAAAATATATTGACATTTTCGTTAACTAATAAAAACGAGACGAAAATGTGAGTGAGGGACGTTTTTGGAAATGATCCAATCAGAATTAATCTTGGTGCGTGGCGCGGTAAGACGCACACGCACATTTGAAAATTAAGATACTGATCCACCTTGCGATGCGAGATGCGACAGTACATCTTGCATACATTGGTGGGTGTCTGTCTGACTTAAACTAAAATGACATGCCAATGGCTGGGAGAAAAAGAAGAGAAGATATATGGAATAATTTCACGTTTGATGTCAAGACAAACAAGACCTTGTGTAAACCGTGTGGAGCGGAAATCGCTGGTAAAAATACAACAAATCTAAAGCGACATCTGCAAGGGAATCATTCTGAAATTCACGCAAAGGTAAGCACAACATTTTTGCTAATGCTGTTTTGTCAGTTTACCGGGGTCGGTGTGCTTTTGCATAACTGAAACTGCCTCTCACTTACTTGTACTAACTAGAGAGGTGACTCCATTAGATCGTACATTAAAAGTGATTGACATGCTAAAGATAATAAATGGTATTTGTTGAATTTATGTAAATTCATTTTCAAGATAGTGATGTTACATTTGTAAACGAATCTGCCTTTAAGTTTTAGGTAGGCCTAAACAATCTCATTCATTTAATGCACTGACTCATATTTTTCGTTCACTAATCTTTTATAATAGTTATAATTTATTTGTGTCTTGGTTAACGATTTAAGGATTTAACAAATATAATGTTTGTTAAATAATGTTTTTATATGTTTGATAATGTTTTCACCACAAGAGGAGTGATAGGAGTAGAAATGTATTTGAGACTATTTGTGCATGTGAGCATGATAGAGGAGAGTAAGACAGAAAATGATTAAACCTGATTTGTTCCCTGTCTTTCTACTTCACAGATACAAAAAACCTCAAATGAGAAGGTTGGCCCACTGAGTTCAAATAAAGCTAGTACATCCCAACAGAGTATTTCAACAGCTCTTTTTAATGCGTCAAAGTACAAAATTGACTCTAAAGAACAGCAGACTAAAGAGGAGGCCATAGCAAGATGGATTGGTCGCACAGGACATACAGTATTCCTTATGATATAAATAAACAGTTTATTATTAACAGAGAACTGTTGATTCAGGTAATTTTTTCAGGTCATGCAGTATTTGCAATGGCATTACTGCCAAATACAGTTTTTCTTTTAAATAATTTGGAGTTGCACTTTTGCTTTACAGAATGAAGAATGTCATATGCAAGTTCTAAACAATGCATATCTAATTTTTGGTTTTTATGGAAAGACGATATTCCACATATTTAATGAGACTAGGCTTTATTTAATTTTAAGTTAGAATATTTTGTATATTACCACGGTTTAACTAAATTACATTTAAATTAAACCCAATATATTTTAGTCAACTAAATCTACAGTAGATTTAGTCGACTAAAATCTTATGCTTTTTAGTCGACTAAAACTAGACTAAAACTAAAACAAAACAGATGACTAAAATATGACTAAAACTAAAATTGCATTTTAGTCAAAAGACTATGACTATGACTAAATTGAAATCTGCTGTCAAAATTAACACTGTAGGGTAAAAGCCCCTTCTCAACAAAAAGAATATGGAGCATGAGTTAGGTTTGCATACTTATATCTGAACAAAGTACAAAGTTCTGGAACAATATCCCTTTGAATGATAAGACCAAAATGGTCATCATGCACAGCTTCATGTTTGGTGAAAATCAAAAACAGTGTATTATGAGAAACACCTCATATCAGCTGTCAATCATGGTGGTGGAGGAGTGATGATGTGGACTTGTTTTGAAGCCACATGACCTGATAAACTTTCAGTCATTGAGCCAATGATGAACTCCACTTTATACCAGAATATTCTTGAGACAAGATTAGGCTTTCTGTCCAGCAGCTTAAGCTGGGCTGAAGTTAGGTCATGCAACAGGACAGTGAACTCAAGAGCACCACCAAGTCTTTGAGTGCATACTGCCCTTCAGGTTGGGGGGGGGGTGGCTTTTGGCGCTGGCGGTGCTCCGGGCATGGTTCGAATTACTGGGGGTACCGGGGGGTACAGTATCCCCCGATCAAGATCCAGACCCCCCCCAAAGAGACAAAAATAGCAGTTTGGGGGGGGGGGTCTTAACATTTTTCTTTTGTTGTAAAAAAAAGATAACCTCACCTTGTAGGAAAATTTTATGTAAAACGATTTCAGACACCCCTAATGTGGACCGTACCATTTTAACCACCTCAGCGCTAGAAGCAGCCAGTCGGTTGCATCATTCATTCTCATTGAGTGACCTGTTCATTGTGTTCGTCTGTCATGGTATTGTTTGTCGTCCATTGGTAAATGTAAGTAGCCAGCAGAAGTCAAGCCTGTTGAAAATGTGTTATTTTACAACCTTCATTTATTCGTTTAAGTGTTTAATCTACTAATGCAAGCTGACGTCTTTATAAATTGAATTACTTGCCATTGTCCTTCTGAGGCCGGTACAGTCAACGTTAATTACGTTAACTAGCAAGATAAACTAAGTTCTCTATTTAAACCAGGCTTATTTGGAGAAGGTAAAATCGATCATGGTCATTTTCCAAGGAGATGAACTCCCTATGTTTTCATTCTCATTTTATCATGAATAAATTGTGCCTTTCTGAAATTAGTTCGCCATTTAGCAGGGAGATGGCAGGATCAGGACAGTGTGCAGGACAGTGAGCAGTCAGTAGGAAGATGGCAGGATGAGCACAGCGCGCAGGACCAAGAGGTGAGTTAGAAATTAGGCTGTACTTTAAGATCTACTGTGTCATCAAGACAGATATTAGCCTAATAGGCAAATATTTATTTCTGAAGGTTGTTGGAGCTGGGGGGACTGAGAGGGCAGGAATTACACCAGACTGCTGGACGTGACCAGGCTGTTTGTAAATGTATAGGCTTATTACTTCTAGGATAATTCCTGGCAGTTATCAAATCCAAATTCTTTTGGATAGGCATAAGGATAATGAGATCTTCTGTATTGATTCTCATTGTGTCGCATGTCCAGACCATGACCGTGTGTTACATACATGTTAGTAAACATGCCTAGTGCATCTTGCACTCTTATCATTGATCCTGGTGGCTATTCGTATTGACGCGGTAGCGGACCGTAATGGTCATAGAAGTGTTATGAAGGCAGTACCCCCCAATTATGGAGGGGTAATTCACACTCTGGAGGAGAGTAGTAGAACAGATACCTGGTCAAATGAAGTTAGAAAAGCCATACCAGCACCTTAAAGGGGAGCTGTCAGTGTTAGATGGAGTTCTGTTAAAAGGCACAAAAATAGTCATACCCACGTCCATGACATCACAAATGGTCAGATTAGTTCATGAAGGACATTTGGGTGTAGAAAAGTGCAAAAGACGTGCACGGGGTGTTATACTGGCCGGGCATGCACAAGGACATTGAAGCTTATGTACAACACTGTGAGACTTGCCAGCGCTACACATATCGACGGCCAAAGGAGCCCATGAGGCCACAGGAAAAACCTCGAGATCCATGGAGAGAAGTAGGAATGGATCTTTTCCAATTGAAAGGCAAAGATTACCTCCTAGTCATGGACTATCACTCCACATGCCCTGAATTTGCAGGGCTGAGTGACATGACAGTGGAATGGGTCGTGGCATGTACAAAAGCCATGTTTGCACGCCATGGATGACTGTTGTAAGTGACAACGGACTACAATTCAGGAGCCGATGCTTTAATGACTTTACTAAAAAGTATGGGTTCAAACATATAACCTCAAGACCTCTCTACCTACAGTCAAATGGGTTAGCAGAGAAAGGAGTGCAAATTGTGAAGCGTATTTTGAAAAAAGCTGCAGAAAAAGCAGAAGATCCTTAGCTGGCTATTCTGAAATACCGAGCATCACCGCTGGAGAATGGTCTTTCACCAGCAGAAATGCTGATGAACCGGAAGCTAAGAACCAGACTTCCATCAGCAAAACATCAGATGAAAAGGAGTGCATTAAGCACACATGATGAGAGACAGACTGAACTGTACAAGAGAACAGCTAAGCCTCTGTGACCGACTCGCACAGGAGGGTAAGATGTGAGTGGCAGTGGGGAGCGTTGGCTAAGGTGGGCAAAGAGACAACGCCCAGATCATATGAAGTCGTCACAGAAAATGGGAACACAATGAGGCGAAAGAGATGTCACTTACTGAAAGTGCCACAGAAAGAAACCAAGGTCATGGACAGTAAGGCAAAAACATGACAATCCCAAATCAGACAGAATAATAGAAAAATGGCAGACAAACAGAAGAGTCCTGAGACAGACAGACAACAAACAGTGATGTAACACAGGGTCAAGGTTCAAAAAGTCGAATTAGAACATACATGAACATAATAAAGGAGGAGGCCATTCGGCCCATCAAGCTCGTTTAGGGAGAACTTAACTAATAGCTCAGAGTTGTTTACATCTTATCTAGCTCAGATTTAAAGGAATCCAGGGTTTTAGCTTGCGCTACATTAGTAGGAAGACTATTCCATACTCTAACTCAGTGGTTCCCAAACTGGGGGGTGCAGAGGTATTGCGGGGGAGCGCACCAATGGAATAGCCTCAGGGGCAAAATAATCTCTTCACAGACTGGACGATTAAACAAATAAAAGAGCGCAACATTACAGTAACTAACAATATATAAAACACTACCTTACGTGTACTATTAGAGCATTTATGCAACTCTTTGAGTGCCCCCTTGTTGCTTTGAAAAAGAATGAAGAAATAGGCGTAACTCAAAGTAATTTTAATCATTTTTATTAGAGGAAAGTAAAACGTAACTGTTAAAGCAGTCATATCTGGTTTAGTTTACGTGGACTTAACTGTCTATTAAAAAACCACCAGTAGTTTAAAGTGTAATGTAACACATTAATACTGTGGATCAACACACATTATTTATCACTGGCTACCAAGAAGAATTAAAAATACATGAGGAAAATCATGAATTTAAAGATGAATGGATGTATGTTTGCTTTCATAGCCTCTACAGTTGGCTTCCCTGTATATTTAATATGCACTGAGAAGCAATCAAACAACAAGCAGTCAAATGTCCTTTGTCATATCTTGCGTGTATTTAATGTTTATATTTCAGATATAGAGATTCGGGTGTAAAGTCTGAAACAGTGGCAAGCACAGCACTGTGCGACGAATTATACAAATGTGTATAACTTCAAACCTATCTACCAAGTCACTCTGGTATGAAGCGTTTTAATTGCAGTTAGCTAGGGAAGACTCTCCACATGCACTTGAGAGAAAAGAAGAGTGTGAACTGGATAAAGTTTAAGAAATTGCTGCGATACCCTTAAAAAACACAGATCTTTGAAGTGCATTCATTGGGAATAAATGAAGCGGCCATGGATAAAACCATTAATACAAGCAAAGGATAAATCCTGCTTGGGATCAACATTTTACCTGTCCTGATGCTAACAGAACAGCGACAAAAGTTATAGTTACGTGATGTATAGAAATATAACCAGACAACAATACAGTAGGGTGCAAGATTTTATTGAATGCACATTTTAAGTAGAGTGCATTTTATTTGAGCACATGGCAGCCACAGTTCCTCTTCCTGCGCAGGGTTACGGGGATATTAATATCCCAGAAGAGCAGCACAACATAGGCTGCAAAAAGGCTGCGACAGGAGGACTTCATTTGGGGCTGCCCTTGGTCTGGTGGTAGGAGACTCTTAGGTTGAACATGGAACCCATTTCTTGAAATTCTGTGGTGAACAGAGCCAGCACCAACCATCAGACTAGTGTTACCTGAAGCATAATAACTCCTAATGCATCCAGCACCATTTTAACTCCTTAAAACTAAGCCCAGTACCTTGATGAGCATCTTGGGTATCCTGAGGAGGGATTTGATAAAAGTGCTGACCCTCCTATGTCTGCTGCCCAATCTAATTTTTGGGGCCTGGGCGTCTCCCTCACAGTCTGCATCACCTGAAAACAATAATGCAGGATGAGTACAGGCCTTTGTACCACCTTCCTTTAACTTCTTCTTGAGCTTTGGCCATGGGCATATGCTAATCACTCTGTTGAAAGGTGTGCGATCCGCAGGTGATACAGTACCTGTCTCGGCTGCTGTAGCTGGACTGCAGAAATCGTCAGGGACAGCAGGGGTGCATATTTCCTGACCATGAGGTGGGTTGCGGTCCAGGTGGAGAAAATACAAAATGATGTTTCTCCGCAAAGACTCCACAGACTCCTTGAGCTTCTTGTCGGCAATGTCAGCCGCCGGTTCAACAATGAAGCACCTTGATTTGCTTCTGTGTACGGTGAAGCTGAAATTAGTAGTTTTAAAAAATACCTCCACGCGCCAGACTGCCTTCATTTGGTTGCACATTTTAATGCTTAATTGATTGTTAAAGAGAGAGAACTGAATGGGTCTTGCTATGGTGCTGCAAAAGGTCGTTCTGAGACTCGGGAACTGCGCCTCAGAATTTATACGTGGCTATTGCCTACGTAGTCTTAGAACGCCTTCGTCACAATCGTCTCCATGGAAATGGAATTCAGCGGGACAGCGTCACGTGTGGCAAATGCAGCCAATGACATACCTAGTTGTGACAGCGATGGCTTGCCTAGGGGAAGTTTAACATAATAACATTTCCATCCTCACAATGACTTTCTTTGCGGTCCGAATCGATCCAATAACAAGGTTTCCTGTACCGATGCTGATAATCTGTGCCGGCCAGACAACCCTGCGACAAAAATCGGCCACGGACTGACGATGAGGTGAAATTTGACGATTTGGGTGAGGGGGGTTGCCGGCAGATTAATCATTACTTCCCCTAGACTGGGAATGGGAAGCAAATAATATCCAAAGGGGAGCAGCGGAACCGGGAATCATAATATATTTATAAATACGGTGGAAACTGCATATAGTGATCAGTCGCATATATAGCTCAAAAAGCAATTGGGACAAAATCATTACTGTACAAATTCTGTTTAAATAATTCGCGTATAATAATCAAGTAGTCCGCTTACAGTGTTTGTTTTAAGCGTGATAACAAATTAAAACTGGTATTTTATTTTATTTTTTACTTTACTTTGATCGCCCTACTAGTACTTTACCTTGCGGTAGCCCATCTGCTTCTGACTATAGATACCCGAAGCTAATGCGGTGTGCACAGAAAACATGACAGGACAGTCATTTTCTCTCAGTGACAAATATAGGCTCATTAAAGCTTATGATAAGCTGCCAAAAACAAGCCACCGAGATGCAGCAGCGAAACTACAATAAGCCCTTTGAGGCAACGTAGCGTCGTGAAAATGCGCTGTTAATAAAATTGAATATTGAATATTTATGTACAGTGATACTGTATTGTATTAATATAGCCTATTTGAATAATACACAGTTCAGTAATTTAATTTATACAGCACTGTAATTTGAAAATTGTTCGAAATAGCTAGCCTATACTGTACTTTGAAATTATTCATAAAATTAAGTAAATAGCGAAGCTGTCCGTTTTATTGCCTTATGTCCATGAAATAAATATACAAATCTCAATTACATGGGTCTCTGCCTGAGACATAAAGGAGAAGAAAAAAAAATCATGATAAATATTGGTGATCGAATGGAAGCGGTCACCTGATTAGCGCGTGACGTGTGGGTAACGGCCGGCGACAGTCAGTTTAAAACATGGAGTCAGAGAAAACGGCGTTGCAACGTAAAGTCGGAGTATATATGATCCCTGCGTGACTTTTAAGGATCTGTTGGGCAAGTCCGCAACTTTAAAGACGTTTGTAAGATGGAGTAGAGTGCGATGGAGTACCAACTCCCTACGCTGCTTGTAATACGTGCAAAGTCATAGTCAAATATGCACCTGACTCCGGGACAATTAGCATGTCGAGACACACTTGTAGCAGCAGATCGCTTGGTAATGAAGTGCAGCGAGAAGTTCCAGAAATTGTGAAGATCAGGCTCAGGAACACGATGGCTCGCATGTGGAGGCAAGATTTGAGACCTTTTGTTTTTATAGAAGGACAAGAATTCATCGACGTGGCGAAGGACTTGCTTCTCATCGGTGCGACTTGCATTGAGATCGAAGGAGTCTTAGCACGGAGTGTTTCTCGCCATCTCGAGAAGGATTATGAAAAAATAAAGAAATTTGTAATAGAACGGCTCCAACAGGTATGCCTGCTTTCAATATATCTCGGCTACGTGTTGTAATTGTTATGCTGGTATAATGAAGTACACGTACTAGATTTGGAGTAGGCTTCACTCTAGTACTCTGTCAGCTTTTAACAGTGCTGGACCAATTATATGAATAACTGAACAGAATAGTGATGGGCCACACTTTGCTTATTAGTAGTTTATTTTAGTCAAACGCAGATTATATACACTTCTCGCACAAACGCGCGTTTTGTCCTAATGTCTTCTTGAATCAGTGTGCACACGTGCGATCCTGCCCTATTCTGTTCTGTCTTCCGAAGTAAACATGCCTTCAATATATTCTGGTTAATGTGTTGTGTGACCAG
The DNA here is from genome assembly GCF_048594095.1 of Paramormyrops kingsleyae. NCBI lineage: Eukaryota > Metazoa > Chordata > Actinopteri > Osteoglossiformes > Mormyridae > Paramormyrops > Paramormyrops kingsleyae. The sequence goes on along the minus strand of NC_132801.1, from coordinate 16,185,521 downwards.
TTTGCCGCAAGGAGCCCTCGAGCCACGCGGGAAGCTCCTTGCTGGGAGTCGGGCTGTGGAAACTAAGGGTGCGTTCGACTTGGCCTTAGGTCTGTCTGCAGCTGACGTGACGTGGAGCGAGATCTGCCGGCGGCTGCAGGGGTGGAGTATAAACTGACTGCAGCCAAGTCGGACAACTTCTACTCCTAATCTGCGAGAGCTGACTACAATGGCAGCACTGCCAGAAGATAACGATGAAACAAATAAAGCAGCGCAACACTGCAGTAACTAACAATAAATAAACCAGTAACTTACGTGTACTATTAGAGCATTTATGTCATTTATTTAAACTTTATTTTACCAGGTAAATTAACTGAAAACCAGTTCTCACTGCTTTAGGTGATATTCGGGAGAAATAGCAGATAAAGCATCGGAACTTCCTGGGATACCAACGTCATTCGTGTAATTAAACTCTTCAGCCAATAAGGGCAAAGTTCTGTCGTCATGGAGGCGGTTCCAGTTTGTGCAGCCGACTGAGAGGCGCTGCTCGATCTGTGTTGATGACTGGATGGCAAGACGTATTCAGTCAGTGGTACATATGGATCGAAATGGTAACATACTTGGACTGGAGGATTTTTATGCTAAATATGATACTGTTTGTTCTAAGGAGTTATATAACAAAATTATAATGAATATACCAGTAGCCCTTATTCAGGCAATTGGAAAAGATCCATTCCTACTTCTCTCCATGGATCTCGAGGTTTTTCCTGTGGCCTCATGGGCTCCTTTGGCCGTCGATATCTGTAGCGCTGGCAAGTCTCACAGTGTTGTACATAAGCTTCAATGTCCTTGTGCATGCCCGGCCAGTATAACACCCCGTGCACGTCTTTTGCACTTTTCTACACCCAAATGTCCTTCATGAACTAATCTGACCATTTGTGATGTCATGGACGTGGGTATGACTATTTTTGTGCCTTTTAAGGTTTGTATAAGATGATCTTTATTTAAAACAGGGGGGGACTTTCGGTCGATAGGGGGATGTGAAAGGAACAAGGTAGAGGAGCTCCCGCTAACTTTTTCAAAGTCCCCACTCCTCAATCTTTCAATCCATAACTAAAGTGTTATATTTTGCTCGGTTTCATTTTTTTCTTCTTTTTTTTTCTCGTTTTTTGTTTTTTAATTGCGCTTAAATGACCTCAAAACGCGTCAAAGCGGGGGAAAAGGAGGACGCGACACCTGGCTTAAATATGGCGGCCATCACCTTGCTTTTAGAGCAGCACAGAGAAACGCTAGCGACCGAGTTCAGAACGTCTTTTAGTTCAATGGAAACTAAACTCGACGAAGTTCGGTCTGCAGTGCAAGACCATGGGCAACGGCTCGGGTCTCTGGAGCTTGTCTCGGAGGATCTAAGCCAGCGTTTTAAAGAACTAGAGAATGTTTGCTCCGGCCTCAGCGACAGCAATACTAAACTACTGGCCAAAGTTACCGATTTGGAGAGCCGAAGCAGACGACAAAACCTGCGCATCTTGGGGCTGGCGGAGTCTGTCGAAGGTGGGCGTCCTACAGAGTTTTTTGCGGGTCTACTGTGCGACGTTTTTGGAAATGGTACGCTACCCACCCCGCCGGAGATTGATAGAGCCCATCGGTCACCTGTAGCAAAGCCGGATCCAGGACGGAGACCACGGCCTGTTATCATCCGCCTCCATCGCTATCAGACAAAGGATACTCTGATCCGAGAAGCCCGACGGAGGGGGAAGCTCGAGTACCATGGTCAGCAGATCCGCATCGTGGAGGACTATTGCCCGGAGGTTTTGGGTCAACGCGTAGAATACAGAGAAGTGATGGCCGAGTTGTATAAACGCGGACTCAAACCTGCCTCGTTGTACCCTGCACGACTCCGCATCACCCTTCTCAACGGTGACAGGAAGTGGCTACGCTCGGTCGCCGAGGCGAGGAAATTTGTGGATGGCCTACCTACTACGTTGGAATCTTCGTGAACGTCTGCTTGGATCGTATTAAACTGAATATTACTACCTTCTTCGTGTTTGCCTTTATGGTACAGAATTTGGATGTCTATGGCGGACTCGCTCAGATTGCTGTGGTAGCTACCACGTTTATCCGCATGGTAGTTACGTGAGTACTTTGCCTGAATTTATTTACTTTTTTTTTCTTTCTTTCTCCCTGTTGTTTTCGGATTGTGCAAGGACGCTTATAGGCAGTCTTGAACCTAATGGTTTGTATTTCTGTTATTTTGGTACATTGTTAATATACTTTGCCAATTTTCAGCAGTATGTAAACTTGGTAATATATTTTGCGTTGGTTTTGTTATGGATATGTTTTTTCAAGAAGTTCATAGTTAACCTTGGAGTGTATTTGAGTACCCAAAATTTATTTGGGAGCTGGAGATTTTTTGAGTGAGACAGGAAGAGTTTCTTTGTGAGGGTACACAATAGGTGTCTTGGTGAGCTTGCTGCTAGTTTTTTTGGCAGCTTTCCTGTTGATGGGTAGGGGGGTGGGTAGTGGGTGCGGGGGGGGGGGGGGGGGGAGACATCCTCTAGTGCCAGTCAAATCTCAGGAGATCGTTTTGGTTATGTCAGGACTATTTTGTTATCCATATCTGGAACCTTGTCTTTCAATGTACATGTTAACCTGCTTTTTTAAGATGGAGAATGGGTAGTCATTTAAACTTGGTGAGTTGAAATGTCAAGGGTTTAAACCACCCCGTTAAAAGAAGGAAGGTGTTCTCACACCTCAAACAGTATAAAGCAGCAGTTGCTTTTTTACAAGAAACACACATTCGAGGATCTGATAACTCTCGTCTTATGTCCCGGTGGTGGGGTCAACATTTTCATTCTACTTTTCAGGCTAAGGCTAGAGGTGTCTCAATTCTTATCAGCCAAAACATTCCCTTTGAGAAACATAATGTAATCTCGGATGACAATGGTCGGTATGTTTTTGTTTCAGGAAAACTATATAACACCAAAGTAATACTGGCCAATGTATATGCCCCCAATGCTGATAATGTAGATTTTTTTGAGCGTGTTTTCTCTCTACTACCGGATCTGAGCTCATACTCTCTCATACTTGGCAGTGATTTTAACTGTTGGCTGGATCCTGTGCTAGATCGATCTTCTGCTAACCCTGTTACAATTAGTAAATCTGCTTCATTTATTCAGTCCTTTTTATCTAATTATGGTGTCTCTGATGTATGGCGTTTTCTCCATCCTAATGATAGAGGGTACTCGTTCTTCTCACAGGTCCACCGTACTTATTCTAGGATTGATTATTTCCTAATTGATAGTCAGTTGATCTCACTAGTTCTCTCTTGTGATTACCGGGGCATAGTAATATCTGATCATGCCCCTGTTGTGTTATCCATGACCTTTCCCGATGTCTCCCAATACAAGAGACATTGGCGTTTTAACTCAACTCTCCTGACAGATAAGAACTTTTTGAAATTCATGGCAGAGCAAATAATATTCTTTTACCAAACAAATTCTACACCTGGGATCTCCACCCTGGTAATATGGGATACGTTAAAAGCCTACCTTATGGGACAAATTATTTCTTATACCGTTAACCTGAAGAAAAAGGCACATGCAGAGCGGCTTGAGTTGGCCAGTCAAATTAAAGAAATAGATCAGCTTTATGCTAAGTTCAAAAATCCTCAGCTGTATGATAAACGAGTGGAGCTCCAGGCTAAATTTGGCCTCCTCTCGACATATTCAATTGAACGCCAGCTTTTGAGGAGTAAGAGTTCGTTTTATATTCATAGTGATAAATCGGGCAAGATGCTAGCCAACCAGCTGAAAGGTGTCCAGGCAAAACGGCATATCACAAAAATTCGATTGGATAATGGTAACATCACTTCTGACTATTCTAAAATTAATGATACTTTCCGGACTTTCTACTCTCAACTCTATACTTCTGAAGCTCCACAAGATGGTACTCTGATGGAGAATTTTTTAAACTCTTTGAATATTCCTATGCTTTCCTCTGACAATAGGATGAGATTAGATGAACCTATTTCACAGGAGGAAATAGAGGCAGCCATTTCTTCTCTGCAGTCTGGTAAATCCCCAGGATCTGACGGTTTTCCTGTTGAATTTTTTAAAGCATTTTCATCGCTGCTATCACCTCAATTATGTTTAGTTTTGACTGATTCCCTTATGTGTGGTAAACTGCCTTCATCTTTTAATGAGGCATGCATCACCCTTGTCCCAAAAAAAGGTAAAGATCCTGTTGAATGTTCGTCATATAGGCCAATTTCCTTGTTAAATGTTGACGTTAAAATTTTAGCCAAAGTTTTAGCCCGCAGGCTGGAAAATATTATACCCTCTATATCTGAGGATCAAACCGGCTTTATAAAAAATCATTATTCCTATTTTAATATCCGTCGTTTATTTGATATATTATATTCCCCTTCCGGTCAGACTCCTGAATGTATCCTCTGTCTAGATGCAGAAAAGGCATTTGAATATTTATTTGCAACTTTAGAAAAATTCAATTTTGGATCTAAATTTATCTCTTGGATAAAGCTATTATATCTGTGCCCGTACGCTTCTGTTCTTACTAATTCACAACAGTCACAACCCTTTAATCTTCAACGGGGAACACGTCAAGGGTGCCCCTTAAGTCCATTGCTTTTTGATCTGGCTATAGAGCCACTTGCTATTGCACTTCGAAGCTGTGGGGATGTTTCAGGTATCTGGAGGAGAGGAGTTGAGCATAAAGTATCCCTGTACGCAGACGACTTGTTGATTTATGTGTCAAACCCGAGAATATCTCTGCCTTCCATGATTTCAATATTTACTCAATTTGGTAGTTTTTCAGGATATAAATTGAACTTGCACAAAAGTCAGTTGTTCCCTGTGGATGGAGCACCAATTTCTGAATATTCTAATTTCCCATTTAAATTGGCACAGGACCAATGTACTTACCTGGGTATAACAGTTACAAGGAAGCACAAATGGCTCTTTTAAAGAAAATTTTCTTACGCTATTGAATCATACAAAACAGTCCTTGACACAATGGTCCCCTCTTTCTGTATCTTTAGTGGGGAGAATTAATTCCGTTAAAATGAACGTACTACCTAAATTTTTGTATCTGTTCCAGTCAATACCTACCTTTATTCCTAAATCTTTTTTTGTTTCTTTAGATTCAGATATATCCTCTTATATATGGAGAGGAAGGCATCCCCGTTTGAATAAAGCTCATCTCCAGAAATCTAGGCGTTATGGGGGCCTGGCTTTGCCTAATTTCCGTTATTACTATTGGGCAGCTAATATACGCTGTATTGTGTTTTGGTTCTATTCCCAAAACAAAGATAATTGTCCATCCTGGGTGTCATTGGAATTGAATTCAGCTAAAGAATCTTCTGTTTTGGCACTTCTTGGATCCTCACTTCCTTTAGCCCGAAACAAGTCAATTGATAATCCGGTTGTCTGGCGTACTGTGAGAGTATGGGCTCAGATGAGAAAACACTTCAATTTAACTGGTTTTTCTCTTTTGAGTCCAATTTTATCAAATCATCTTTTTCAGCCCTCTTTATCCGACCCTGTATTTTATGATTGGCATAGAAAGGGAATTGTGTGTTTTAATGATTTGTTTTTCAACAATAGCTTCGCATCTTTTACTCAACTTTCTGATAAATTTGATCTCCCAAATACTCATTTTTTTAGATATCTGCAGATTAGACACTTTCTCAAATCTCTAATTCGGACTTTCCCTGAGTCACCAGTTATGAATGCAGCTGATATGTTTCTTACTTTGCAACCAACGCGCAAAGGGTTAATATCCGTTATTTATGACAAACTGGCTGGTATGAAATGTCCTTCTATTAATAGAATCAAAACTGCTTGGGAACAGGATTTTAACGTGTCATTGAGTGAGGACACTTGGGACTCAATATTTAAGTTGGTTAATTCAACATCTTTATGTGCCCGCCATTGTCTTTTACAGTTTAAAATTGTGCACAGAGTTCATATGTCCAAAGTCAAACTATCGCGTATTTACCCGAATGTGGATCCCCGCTGTGACAAATGTGGAAATGAGGATGCTTCGCTTATTCACATGTACTGGTCGTGTCCTAGTCTTGAAGAATACTGGAGGGGGATATTTCAAACCCTGTCCTTAGTCCTCAAACAGCCTATACACCCCGACCCTTTGATCGCGCTCTTTGGCCTCAGTGATGCTGATACATGTCTGACCCCGGTGAAACGCCGGACACTATCCTTTGCTTCCCTTCTAGCCAGACGTGCAGTCTTACTCAGATGGAAAGGTGCTGCTCCACCCACCCATGCTCAATGGATGATGGACCTTATGTCCTGTTTAAGCCTCGAAAAGATACGCTACTCGATTAGTGATACCAGCAAAGAATTTCAGAAGTTATGGGGGCCCTTCCTGGAGTATTTTTCAAGTCTTCGGTCTCAGACTCCGTCTATTAGTAATACCCAGTAAGGTTCCAGAAACAATATTGTCGTCGTGTTCTTTTTAATTAATCAATCTGGCAAGAGGATGGGGTTATTATGTGGTAAGGTTTTTGGGTTTAGAGTTGCAGACCTTGTTATCATTACTGTTTTTTGAATATGTCTAAATTATCATTTTTTCCTATAATACTCTACTGCAATGTTATCTGATTTCTTCATGCAACCCTTTCAGAATTGACGTATTTAGTGAGGTCATATTTAGTGAGGTCTTTTGAAATAACGTGTGTGCTTTTTGTTTTGTTGCTGGTGTCTTTTTCATGTTTTAAAATCAATAAAAATATCTTTGAGAAAACAGGGGTGGCCAATGTTATCCGCAAAGGGCCAATGTGTATGCGGGTTTTCGCTGAAACTCCCTAATTAGATTACTAATTAGAGGACTGATTGGCTGAAGAGTCCTCACACCTGGGTTTGAACAGCAGACCTACAGGTTATCACAAAAAACCTGCATACACACCGGCCCTTTGCAGATAAGATTGGCCACCCCTGATTTAAAACAACAAAAGGGGAGATGTATTGATATGTAATGTGCTATGTGTAGTTCCACCACTAGTGGGCAGTGTGACATTTGGTTATAAGCCTGCTAATAGTAACGTGTGTAATGGCAGTTTCTTCAAGTAAAGGTTCCAACTATGCAGCACTGGTGTATGTGTCTCGTCAATACATCTGATCATCCAACTATATAGCCTAGTAGTTGGCCATTACTAGAAATAGCATAGGAATCCATGGACAGTATTTTTTTTAGCAGGCAAAAAAAAAATCGGACCAAGATGGGACAGGAATCATTCGTTTTGGGATTGCGCGGTACAGGATTTTAAACGTTATTTTGCATGGGATCGGGACGGTACAGGAATTTTTCGTGGCAGGGGAATGGTACCAGAGTGAAAATCCACTCCCGAGTCACCCTCTGGCCTAGACCAACCCGAGGCTCCTGAGCAGTATTCGGCTCTTTGAGTGCCCCCTTGTTGCTTTGAAAAAGAATGAAGAAATAGGCGTAACTCAAAGTAATTTTAATCATTTTTATTAGAGGAAAGTAAAACGTAACTGTTAAAGCAGTCATATCTGGTTTAGTTTACGTGGACTTAACTGTCTATTAAAAAACCACCAGTAGTTTAAAGTGTGATGTAACACATTAATACTGTGGATCAACACACATTATTTATCACTGGCTACCAAGAAGAATTAAAAATACATGAGGAAAATCATGAATTTAAAGATGAATGGATGTATGTTTGCTTTCATAGCCTCTACAGTTGGCTTCCCTGTATATTTAATATGCACTGAGAAGCAATCAAACAACAAGCAGTCAAATGTCCTTTGTCATATCTTGCGTGTATTTAATGTTTATATTTCAGATATAGAGATTCGGGTGTAAAGTCTGAAACAGTGGCAAGCACAGCACTGTGCGACGAATTATACAAATGTGTATAACTTCAAACCTATCTACCAACTCACTCTGGTATGAAGCGTTTTAATTGCAGTTAGCTAGGGAAGACTCTCCACATGCACTTGAGAGAAAAGAAGAGTGTGAACTGGATAAAGTTTAAGAAATTGCTGCGATACCCTTAAAAAACACAGATCTTTGAAGTGCATTCATTGGGAATAAATGAAGCGGCCATGGATAAAACCATTAATACAAGCAAAGGATAAATCCTGCTTGGGATCAACATTTTACCTGTCCTGATGCTAACAGAACAGCGACAAAAGTTATAGTTACGTGATGTATAGAAATATAACCAGACAACAATACAGTAGGGTGCAAGATTTTATTGAATGCACATTTTAAGTAGAGTGCATTTTATTTGAGCACATGGCAGCCACAGTTCCTCTTCCTGCGCAGGGTTACGGGGATATTAATATCCCAGAAGAGCAGCACAACATAGGCTGCAAAAAGGCTGCGACAGGAGGACTTCATTTGGGGCTGCCCTTGGTCTGGTGGTAGGAGACTCTTAGGTTGAACATGGAACCCATTTCTTGAAATTCTGTGGTGAACAGAGCCAGCACCAACCATCAGACTAGTGTTACCTGAAGCATAATAACTCCTAATGCATCCAGCACCATTTTAACTCCTTAAAACTAAGCCCAGTACCTTGATGAGCATCTTGGGTATCCTGAGGAGGGATTTGATAAAAGTGCTGACCCTCCTATGTCTGCTGCCCAATCTAATTTTTGGGGCCTGGGCGTCTCCCTCACAGTCTGCATCACCTGAAAACAATAATGCAGGATGAGTACAGGCCTTTGTACCACCTTCCTTTAACTTCTTCTTGAGCTTTGGCCATGGGCATATGCTAATCACTCTGTTGAAAGGTGTGCGATCCGCAGGTGATACAGTACCTGTCTCGGCTGCTGTAGCTGGACTGCAGAAATCGTCAGGGACAGCAGGGGTGCATATTTCCTGACCATGAGGTGGGTTGCGGTCCAGGTGGAGAAAATACAAAATGATGTTTCTCCGCAAAGACTCCACAGACTCCTTGAGCTTCTTGTCGGCAATGTCAGCCGCCGGTTCAACAATGAAGCACCTTGATTTGCTTCTGTGTACGGTGAAGCTGAAATTAGTAGTTTTAAAAAATACCTCCACGCGCCAGACTGCCTTCATTTGGTTGCACATTTTAATGCTTAATTGATTGTTAAAGAGAGAGAACTGAATGGGTCTTGCTATGGTGCTGCAAAAGGTCGTTCTGAGACTCGGGAACTGCGCCTCAGAATTTATACGTGGCTATTGCCTACGTAGTCTTAGAACGCCTTCGTCACAATCGTCTCCATGGAAATGGAATTCAGCGGGACAGCGTCACGTGTGGCAAATGCAGCCAATGACATACCTAGTTGTGACAGCGATGGCTTGCCTAGGGGAAGTTTAACATAATAACATTTCCATCCTCACAATGACTTTCTTTGCGGTCCGAATCGATCCAATAACAAGGTTTCCTGTACCGATGCTGATAATCTGTGCCGGCCAGACAACCCTGCGACAAAAATCGGCCACGGACTGACGATGAGGTGAAATTTGACGATTTGGGTGAGGGGGGTTGCCGGCAGATTAATCATTACTTCCCCTAGACTGGGGATGGGAAGCAAATAATATCCAAAGGGGAGCAGCGGAACCGGGAATCATAATATATTTATAAATACGGTGGAAACTGCATATAGTGATCAGTCGCATATATAGCTCAAAAAGCAATTGGGACAAAATCATTACTGTACAAATTCTGTTTAAATAATTCGCGTATAATAATCAAGTAGTCCGCTTACAGTGTTTGTTTTAAGCGTGATAACAAATTAAAACTGGTATTTTATTTTATTTTTTACTTTACTTTGATCGCCCTACTAGTACTTTACCTTGCGGTAGCCCATCTGCTTCTGACTATAGATACCCGAAGCTAATGCGGTGTGCACAGAAAACATGACAGGACAGTCATTTTCTCTCAGTGACAAATATAGGCTCATTAAAGCTTATGATAAGCTGCCAAAAACAAGCCACCGAGATGCAGCAGCGAAACTACAATAAGCCCTTTGAGGCAACGTAGCGTCGTGAAAATGCGCTGTTAATAAAATTGAATATTGAATATTTATGTACAGTGATACTGTATTGTATTAATATAGCCTATTTGAATAATACACAGTTCAGTAATTTAATTTATACAGCACTGTAATTTGAAAATTGTTCGAAATAGCTAGCCTATACTGTACTTTGAAATTATTCATAAAATTAAGTAAATAGCGAAGCTGTCCGTTTTATTGCCTTATGTCCATGAAATAAATATACAAATCTCAATTACATGGGTCTCTGCCTGAGACATAAAGGAGAAGAAAAAAAAATCATGATAAATATTGGTGATCGAATGGAAGCGGTCACCTGATTAGCGCGTGACGTGTGGGTAACGGCCGGCGACAGTCAGTTTAAAACATGGAGTCAGAGAAAACGGCGTTGCAACGTAAAGTCGGAGTATATATGATCCCTGCGTGACTTTTAAGGATCTGTTGGGCAAGTCCGCAACTTTAAAGACGTTTGTAAGATGGAGTAGAGTGCGATGGAGTACCAACTCCCTACGCTGCTTGTAATACGTGCAAAGTCATAGTCAAATATGCACCTGACTCCGGGACAATTAGCATGTCGAGACACACTTGTAGCAGCAGATCGCTTGGTAATGAAGTGCAGCGAGAAGTTCCAGAAATTGTGAAGATCAGGCTCAGGAACACGATGGCTCGCATGTGGAGGCAAGATTTGAGACCTTTTGTTTTTATAGAAGGACAAGAATTCATCGACGTGGCGAAGGACTTGCTTCTCATCGGTGCGACTTGCATTGAGATCGAAGGAGTCTTAGCACGGAGTGTTTCTCGCCATCTCGAGAAGGATTATGAAAAAATAAAGAAATTTGTAATAGAACGGCTCCAACAGGTATGCCTGCTTTCAATATATCTCGGCTACGTGTTGTAATTGTTATGCTGGTATAATGAAGTACACGTACTAGATTTGGAGTAGGCTTCACTCTAGTACTCTGTCAGCTTTTAACAGTGCTGGACCAATTATATGAATAACTGAACAGAATAGTGATGGGCCACACTTTGCTTATTAGTAGTTTATTTTAGTCAAACGCAGATTATATACACTTCTCGCACAAACGCGCGTTTTGTCCTAATGTCTTCTTGAATCAGTGTGCACACGTGCGATCCTGCCCTATTCTGTTCTGTCTTCCGAAGTAAACATGCCTTCAATATATTCTGGTTAATGTGTTGTGTGACCAGTTTGCCGCAAGGAGCCCTCGAGCCACGCGGGAAGCTCCTTGCTGGGAGTCGGGCTGTGGAAACTAAGGGTGCGTTCGACTTGGCCTTAGGTCTGTCTGCAGCTGACGTGACGTGGAGCGAGATCTGCCGGCGGCTGCAGGGGTGGAGTATAAACTGACTGCAGCCAAGTCGGACAACTTCTACTCCTAATCTGCGAGAGCTGACTACAATGGCAGCACTGCCAGAAGATAACGATGAAACAAATAAAGCAGCGCAACACTGCAGTAACTAACAATAAATAAACCAGTAACTTACGTGTACTATTAGAGCATTTATGTCATTTATTTAAACTTTATTTTACCAGGTAAATTAACTGAAAACCAGTTCTCACTGCTTTAGGTGATATTCGGGAGAAATAGCAGATAAAGCATCGGAACTTCCTGGGATACCAACGTCATTCGTGTAATTAAACTCTTCAGCCAATAAGGGCAAAGTTCTGTCGTCATGGAGGCGGTTCCAGTTTGTGCAGCCGACTGAGAGGCGCTGCTCGATCTGTGTTGATGACTGGATGGCAAGACGTATTCAGTCAGTGGTACATATGGATCGAAATGGTAACATACTTGGACTGGAGGATTTTTATGCTAAATATGATACTGTTTGTTCTAAGGAGTTATATAACAAAATTATAATGAATATACCAGTAGCCCTTATTCAGGCAATTGGAAAAGATCCATTCCTACTTCTCTCCATGGATCTCGAGGTTTTTCCTGTGGCCTCATGGGCTCCTTTGGCCGTCGATATCTGTAGCGCTGGCAAGTCTCACAGTGTTGTACATAAGCTTCAATGTCCTTGTGCATGCCCGGCCAGTATAACACCCCGTGCACGTCTTTTGCACTTTTCTACACCCAAATGTCCTTCATGAACTAATCTGACCATTTGTGATGTCATGGACGTGGGTATGACTATTTTTGTGCCTTTTAAGGTTTGTATAAGATGATCTTTATTTAAAACAGGGGGGGACTTTCGGTCGATAGGGGGATGTGAAAGGAACAAGGTAGAGGAGCTCCCGCTAACTTTTTCAAAGTCCCCACTCCTCAATCTTTCAATCCATAACTAAAGTGTTATATTTTGCTCGGTTTCATTTTTTTCTTCTTTTTTTTTCTCGTTTTTTGTTTTTTAATTGCGCTTAAATGACCTCAAAACGCGTCAAAGCGGGGGAAAAGGAGGACGCGACACCTGGCTTAAATATGGCGGCCATCACCTTGCTTTTAGAGCAGCACAGAGAAACGCTAGCGACCGAGTTCAGAACGTCTTTTAGTTCAATGGAAACTAAACTCGACGAAGTTCGGTCTGCAGTGCAAGACCATGGGCAACGGCTCGGGTCTCTGGAGCTTGTCTCGGAGGATCTAAGCCAGCGTTTTAAAGAACTAGAGAATGTTTGCTCCGGCCTCAGCGACAGCAATACTAAACTACTGGCCAAAGTTACCGATTTGGAGAGCCGAAGCAGACGACAAAACCTGCGCATCTTGGGGCTGGCGGAGTCTGTCGAAGGTGGGCGTCCTACAGAGTTTTTTGCGGGTCTACTGTGCGACGTTTTTGGAAATGGTACGCTACCCACCCCGCCGGAGATTGATAGAGCCCATCGGTCACCTGTAGCAAAGCCGGATCCAGGACGGAGACCACGGCCTGTTATCATCCGCCTCCATCGCTATCAGACAAAGGATACTCTGATCCGAGAAGCCCGACGGAGGGGGAAGCTCGAGTACCATGGTCAGCAGATCCGCATCGTGGAGGACTATTGCCCGGAGGTTTTGGGTCAACGCGTAGAATACAGAGAAGTGATGGCCGAGTTGTATAAACGCGGACTCAAACCTGCCTCGTTGTACCCTGCACGACTCCGCATCACCCTTCTCAACGGTGACAGGAAGTGGCTACGCTCGGTCGCCGAGGCGAGGAAATTTGTGGATGGCCTACCTACTACGTTGGAATCTTCGTGAACGTCTGCTTGGATCGTATTAAACTGAATATTACTACCTTCTTCGTGTTTGCCTTTATGGTACAGAATTTGGATGTCTATGGCGGACTCGCTCAGATTGCTGTGGTAGCTACCACGTTTATCCGCATGGTAGTTACGTGAGTACTTTGCCTGAATTTATTTACTTTTTTTTTCTTTCTTTCTCCCTGTTGTTTTCGGATTGTGCAAGGACGCTTATAGGCAGTCTTGAACCTAATGGTTTGTATTTCTGTTATTTTGGTACATTGTTAATATACTTTGCCAATTTTCAGCAGTATGTAAACTTGGTAATATATTTTGCGTTGGTTTTGTTATGGATATGTTTTTTCAAGAAGTTCATAGTTAACCTTGGAGTGTATTTGAGTACCCAAAATTTATTTGGGAGCTGGAGATTTTTTGAGTGAGACAGGAAGAGTTTCTTTGTGAGGGTACACAATAGGTGTCTTGGTGAGCTTGCTGCTAGTTTTTTTGGCAGCTTTCCTGTTGATGGGTAGGGGGGTGGGTAGTGGGTGCGGGGGGGGGGGGGGGGGGGGGAGACATCCTCTAGTGCCAGTCAAATCTCAGGAGATCGTTTTGGTTATGTCAGGACTATTTTGTTATCCATATCTGGAACCTTGTCTTTCAATGTACATGTTAACCTGCTTTTTTAAGATGGAGAATGGGTAGTCATTTAAACTTGGTGAGTTGAAATGTCAAGGGTTTAAACCACCCCGTTAAAAGAAGGAAGGTGTTCTCACACCTCAAACAGTATAAAGCAGCAGTTGCTTTTTTACAAGAAACACACATTCGAGGATCTGATAACTCTCGTCTTATGTCCCGGTGGTGGGGTCAACATTTTCATTCTACTTTTCAGGCTAAGGCTAGAGGTGTCTCAATTCTTATCAGCCAAAACATTCCCTTTGAGAAACATAATGTAATCTCGGATGACAATGGTCGGTATGTTTTTGTTTCAGGAAAACTATATAACACCAAAGTAATACTGGCCAATGTATATGCCCCCAATGCTGATAATGTAGATTTTTTTGAGCGTGTTTTCTCTCTACTACCGGATCTGAGCTCATACTCTCTCATACTTGGCAGTGATTTTAACTGTTGGCTGGATCCTGTGCTAGATCGATCTTCTGCTAACCCTGTTACAATTAGTAAATCTGCTTCATTTATTCAGTCCTTTTTATCTAATTATGGTGTCTCTGATGTATGGCGTTTTCTCCATCCTAATGATAGAGGGTACTCGTTCTTCTCACAGGTCCACCGTACTTATTCTAGGATTGATTATTTCCTAATTGATAGTCAGTTGATCTCACTAGTTCTCTCTTGTGATTACCGGGGCATAGTAATATCTGATCATGCCCCTGTTGTGTTATCCATGACCTTTCCCGATGTCTCCCAATACAAGAGACATTGGCGTTTTAACTCAACTCTCCTGACAGATAAGAACTTTTTGAAATTCATGGCAGAGCAAATAATATTCTTTTACCAAACAAATTCTACACCTGGGATCTCCACCCTGGTAATATGGGATACGTTAAAAGCCTACCTTATGGGACAAATTATTTCTTATACCGTTAACCTGAAGAAAAAGGCACATGCAGAGCGGCTTGAGTTGGCCAGTCAAATTAAAGAAATAGATCAGCTTTATGCTAAGTTCAAAAATCCTCAGCTGTATGATAAACGAGTGGAGCTCCAGGCTAAATTTGGCCTCCTCTCGACATATTCAATTGAACGCCAGCTTTTGAGGAGTAAGAGTTCGTTTTATATTCATAGTGATAAATCGGGCAAGATGCTAGCCAACCAGCTGAAAGGTGTCCAGGCAAAACGGCATATCACAAAAATTCGATTGGATAATGGTAACATCACTTCTGACTATTCTAAAATTAATGATACTTTCCGGACTTTCTACTCTCAACTCTATACTTCTGAAGCTCCACAAGATGGTACTCTGATGGAGAATTTTTTAAACTCTTTGAATATTCCTATGCTTTCCTCTGACAATAGGATGAGATTAGATGAACCTATTTCACAGGAGGAAATAGAGGCAGCCATTTCTTCTCTGCAGTCTGGTAAATCCCCAGGATCTGACGGTTTTCCTGTTGAATTTTTTAAAGCATTTTCATCGCTGCTATCACCTCAATTATGTTTAGTTTTGACTGATTCCCTTATGTGTGGTAAACTGCCTTCATCTTTTAATGAGGCATGCATCACCCTTGTCCCAAAAAAAGGTAAAGATCCTGTTGAATGTTCGTCATATAGGCCAATTTCCTTGTTAAATGTTGACGTTAAAATTTTAGCCAAAGTTTTAGCCCGCAGGCTGGAAAATATTATACCCTCTATATCTGAGGATCAAACCGGCTTTATAAAAAATCATTATTCCTATTTTAATATCCGTCGTTTATTTGATATATTATATTCCCCTTCCGGTCAGACTCCTGAATGTATCCTCTGTCTAGATGCAGAAAAGGCATTTGAATATTTATTTGCAACTTTAGAAAAATTCAATTTTGGATCTAAATTTATCTCTTGGATAAAGCTATTATATCTGTGCCCGTACGCTTCTGTTCTTACTAATTCACAACAGTCACAACCCTTTAATCTTCAACGGGGAACACGTCAAGGGTGCCCCTTAAGTCCATTGCTTTTTGATCTGGCTATAGAGCCACTTGCTATTGCACTTCGAAGCTGTGGGGATGTTTCAGGTATCTGGAGGAGAGGAGTTGAGCATAAAGTATCCCTGTACGCAGACGACTTGTTGATTTATGTGTCAAACCCGAGAATATCTCTGCCTTCCATGATTTCAATATTTACTCAATTTGGTAGTTTTTCAGGATATAAATTGAACTTGCACAAAAGTCAGTTGTTCCCTGTGGATGGAGCACCAATTTCTGAATATTCTAATTTCCCATTTAAATTGGCACAGGACCAATGTACTTACCTGGGTATAACAGTTACAAGGAAGCACAAATGGCTCTTTTAAAGAAAATTTTCTTACGCTATTGAATCATACAAAACAGTCCTTGACACAATGGTCCCCTCTTTCTGTATCTTTAGTGGGGAGAATTAATTCCGTTAAAATGAACGTACTACCTAAATTTTTGTATCTGTTCCAGTCAATACCTACCTTTATTCCTAAATCTTTTTTTGTTTCTTTAGATTCAGATATATCCTCTTATATATGGAGAGGAAGGCATCCCCGTTTGAATAAAGCTCATCTCCAGAAATCTAGGCGTTATGGGGGCCTGGCTTTGCCTAATTTCCGTTATTACTATTGGGCAGCTAATATACGCTGTATTGTGTTTTGGTTCTATTCCCAAAACAAAGATAATTGTCCATCCTGGGTGTCATTGGAATTGAATTCAGCTAAAGAATCTTCTGTTTTGGCACTTCTTGGATCCTCACTTCCTTTAGCCCGAAACAAGTCAATTGATAATCCGGTTGTCTGGCGTACTGTGAGAGTATGGGCTCAGATGAGAAAACACTTCAATTTAACTGGTTTTTCTCTTTTGAGTCCAATTTTATCAAATCATCTTTTTCAGCCCTCTTTATCCGACCCTGTATTTTATGATTGGCATAGAAAGGGAATTGTGTGTTTTAATGATTTGTTTTTCAACAATAGCTTCGCATCTTTTACTCAACTTTCTGATAAATTTGATCTCCCAAATACTCATTTTTTTAGATATCTGCAGATTAGACACTTTCTCAAATCTCTAATTCGGACTTTCCCTGAGTCACCAGTTATGAATGCAGCTGATATGTTTCTTACTTTGCAACCAACGCGCAAAGGGTTAATATCCGTTATTTATGACAAACTGGCTGGTATGAAATGTCCTTCTATTAATAGAATCAAAACTGCTTGGGAACAGGATTTTAACGTGTCATTGAGTGAGGACACTTGGGACTCAATATTTAAGTTGGTTAATTCAACATCTTTATGTGCCCGCCATTGTCTTTTACAGTTTAAAATTGTGCACAGAGTTCATATGTCCAAAGTCAAACTATCGCGTATTTACCCGAATGTGGATCCCCGCTGTGACAAATGTGGAAATGAGGATGCTTCGCTTATTCACATGTACTGGTCGTGTCCTAGTCTTGAAGAATACTGGAGGGGGATATTTCAAACCCTGTCCTTAGTCCTCAAACAGCCTATACACCCCGACCCTTTGATCGCGCTCTTTGGCCTCAGTGATGCTGATACATGTCTGACCCCGGTGAAACGCCGGACACTATCCTTTGCTTCCCTTCTAGCCAGACGTGCAGTCTTACTCAGATGGAAAGGTGCTGCTCCACCCACCCATGCTCAATGGATGATGGACCTTATGTCCTGTTTAAGCCTCGAAAAGATACGCTACTCGATTAGTGATACCAGCAAAGAATTTCAGAAGTTATGGGGGCCCTTCCTGGAGTATTTTTCAAGTCTTCGGTCTCAGACTCCGTCTATTAGTAATACCCAGTAAGGTTCCAGAAACAATATTGTCGTCGTGTTCTTTTTAATTAATCAATCTGGCAAGAGGATGGGGTTATTATGTGGTAAGGTTTTTGGGTTTAGAGTTGCAGACCTTGTTATCATTACTGTTTTTTGAATATGTCTAAATTATCATTTTTTCCTATAATACTCTACTGCAATGTTATCTGATTTCTTCATGCAACCCTTTCAGAATTGACGTATTTAGTGAGGTCATATTTAGTGAGGTCTTTTGAAATAACGTGTGTGCTTTTTGTTTTGTTGCTGGTGTCTTTTTCATGTTTTAAAATCAATAAAAATATCTTTGAGAAAACAGGGGTGGCCAATGTTATCCGCAAAGGGCCAATGTGTATGCGGGTTTTCGCTGAAACTCCCTAATTAGATTACTAATTAGAGGACTGATTGGCTGAAGAGTCCTCACACCTGGGTTTGAACAGCAGACCTACAGGTTATCACAAAAAACCTGCATACACACCGGCCCTTTGCGGATAAGATTGGCCACCCCTGATTTAAAACAACAAAAGGGGAGATGTATTGATATGTAATGTGCTATGTGTAGTTCCACCACTAGTGGGCAGTGTGACATTTGGTTATAAGCCTGCTAATAGTAACGTGTGTAATGGCAGTTTCTTCAAGTAAAGGTTCCAACTATGCAGCACTGGTGTATGTGTCTCGTCAATACATCTGATCATCCAACTATATAGCCTAGTAGTTGGCCATTACTAGAAATAGCATAGGAATCCATGGACAGTATTTTTTTTAGCAGGCAAAAAAAAAATCGGACCAAGATGGGACAGGAATCATTCGTTTTGGGATTGCGCGGTACAGGATTTTAAACGTTATTTTGCATGGGATCGGGACGGTACAGGAATTTTTCGTGGCAGGGGAATGGTACCAGAGTGAAAATCCACTCCCGAGTCACCCTCTGGCCTAGACCAACCCGAGGCTCCTGAGCAGTATTCGGCTCTTTGAGTGCCCCCTTGTTGCTTTGAAAAAGAATGAAGAAATAGGCGTAACTCAAAGTAATTTTAATCATTTTTATTAGAGGAAAGTAAAACGTAACTGTTAAAGCAGTCATATCTGGTTTAGTTTACGTGGACTTAACTGTCTATTAAAAAACCACCAGTAGTTTAAAGTGTGATGTAACACATTAATACTGTGGATCAACACACATTATTTATCACTGGCTACCAAGAAGAATTAAAAATACATGAGGAAAATCATGAATTTAAAGATGAATGGATGTATGTTTGCTTTCATAGCCTCTACAGTTGGCTTCCCTGTATATTTAATATGCACTGAGAAGCAATCAAACAACAAGCAGTCAAATGTCCTTTGTCATATCTTGCGTGTATTTAATGTTTATATTTCAGATATAGAGATTCGGGTGTAAAGTCTGAAACAGTGGCAAGCACAGCACTGTGCGACGAATTATACAAATGTGTATAACTTCAAACCTATCTACCAACTCACTCTGGTATGAAGCGTTTTAATTGCAGTTAGCTAGGGAAGACTCTCCACATGCACTTGAGAGAAAAGAAGAGTGTGAACTGGATAAAGTTTAAGAAATTGCTGCGATACCCTTAAAAAACACAGATCTTTGAAGTGCATTCATTGGGAATAAATGAAGCGGCCATGGATAAAACCATTAATACAAGCAAAGGATAAATCCTGCTTGGGATCAACATTTTACCTGTCCTGATGCTAACAGAACAGCGACAAAAGTTATAGTTACGTGATGTATAGAAATATAACCAGACAACAATACAGTAGGGTGCAAGATTTTATTGAATGCACATTTTAAGTAGAGTGCATTTTATTTGAGCACATGGCAGCCACAGTTCCTCTTCCTGCGCAGGGTTACGGGGATATTAATATCCCAGAAGAGCAGCACAACATAGGCTGCAAAAAGGCTGCGACAGGAGGACTTCATTTGGGGCTGCCCTTGGTCTGGTGGTAGGAGACTCTTAGGTTGAACATGGAACCCATTTCTTGAAATTCTGTGGTGAACAGAGCCAGCACCAACCATCAGACTAGTGTTACCTGAAGCATAATAACTCCTAATGCATCCAGCACCATTTTAACTCCTTAAAACTAAGCCCAGTACCTTGATGAGCATCTTGGGTATCCTGAGGAGGGATTTGATAAAAGTGCTGACCCTCCTATGTCTGCTGCCCAATCTAATTTTTGGGGCCTGGGCGTCTCCCTCACAGTCTGCATCACCTGAAAACAATAATGCAGGATGAGTACAGGCCTTTGTACCACCTTCCTTTAACTTCTTCTTGAGCTTTGGCCATGGGCATATGCTAATCACTCTGTTGAAAGGTGTGCGATCCGCAGGTGATACAGTACCTGTCTCGGCTGCTGTAGCTGGACTGCAGAAATCGTCAGGGACAGCAGGGGTGCATATTTCCTGACCATGAGGTGGGTTGCGGTCCAGGTGGAGAAAATACAAAATGATGTTTCTCCGCAAAGACTCCACAGACTCCTTGAGCTTCTTGTCGGCAATGTCAGCCGCCGGTTCAACAATGAAGCACCTTGATTTGCTTCTGTGTACGGTGAAGCTGAAATTAGTAGTTTTAAAAAATACCTCCACGCGCCAGACTGCCTTCATTTGGTTGCACATTTTAATGCTTAATTGATTGTTAAAGAGAGAGAACTGAATGGGTCTTGCTATGGTGCTGCAAAAGGTCGTTCTGAGACTCGGGAACTGCGCCTCAGAATTTATACGTGGCTATTGCCTACGTAGTCTTAGAACGCCTTCGTCACAATCGTCTCCATGGAAATGGAATTCAGCGGGACAGCGTCACGTGTGGCAAATGCAGCCAATGACATACCTAGTTGTGACAGCGATGGCTTGCCTAGGGGAAGTTTAACATAATAACATTTCCATCCTCACAATGACTTTCTTTGCGGTCCGAATCGATCCAATAACAAGGTTTCCTGTACCGATGCTGATAATCTGTGCCGGCCAGACAACCCTGCGACAAAAATCGGCCACGGACTGACGATGAGGTGAAATTTGACGATTTGGGTGAGGGGGGTTGCCGGCAGATTAATCATTACTTCCCCTAGACTGGGGATGGGAAGCAAATAATATCCAAAGGGGAGCAGCGGAACCGGGAATCATAATATATTTATAAATACGGTGGAAACTGCATATAGTGATCAGTCGCATATATAGCTCAAAAAGCAATTGGGACAAAATCATTACTGTACAAATTCTGTTTAAATAATTCGCGTATAATAATCAAGTAGTCCGCTTACAGTGTTTGTTTTAAGCGTGATAACAAATTAAAACTGGTATTTTATTTTATTTTTTACTTTACTTTGATCGCCCTACTAGTACTTTACCTTGCGGTAGCCCATCTGCTTCTGACTATAGATACCCGAAGCTAATGCGGTGTGCACAGAAAACATGACAGGACAGTCATTTTCTCTCAGTGACAAATATAGGCTCATTAAAGCTTATGATAAGCTGCCAAAAACAAGCCACCGAGATGCAGCAGCGAAACTACAATAAGCCCTTTGAGGCAACGTAGCGTCGTGAAAATGCGCTGTTAATAAAATTGAATATTGAATATTTATGTACAGTGATACTGTATTGTATTAATATAGCCTATTTGAATAATACACAGTTCAGTAATTTAATTTATACAGCACTGTAATTTGAAAATTGTTCGAAATAGCTAGCCTATACTGTACTTTGAAATTATTCATAAAATTAAGTAAATAGCGAAGCTGTCCGTTTTATTGCCTTATGTCCATGAAATAAATATACAAATCTCAATTACATGGGTCTCTGCCTGAGACATAAAGGAGAAGAAAAAAAAATCATGATAAATATTGGTGATCGAATGGAAGCGGTCACCTGATTAGCGCGTGACGTGTGGGTAACGGCCGGCGACAGTCAGTTTAAAACATGGAGTCAGAGAAAACGGCGTTGCAACGTAAAGTCGGAGTATATATGATCCCTGCGTGACTTTTAAGGATCTGTTGGGCAAGTCCGCAACTTTAAAGACGTTTGTAAGATGGAGTAGAGTGCGATGGAGTACCAACTCCCTACGCTGCTTGTAATACGTGCAAAGTCATAGTCAAATATGCACCTGACTCCGGGACAATTAGCATGTCGAGACACACTTGTAGCAGCAGATCGCTTGGTAATGAAGTGCAGCGAGAAGTTCCAGAAATTGTGAAGATCAGGCTCAGGAACACGATGGCTCGCATGTGGAGGCAAGATTTGAGACCTTTTGTTTTTATAGAAGGACAAGAATTCATCGACGTGGCGAAGGACTTGCTTCTCATCGGTGCGACTTGCATTGAGATCGAAGGAGTCTTAGCACGGAGTGTTTCTCGCCATCTCGAGAAGGATTATGAAAAAATAAAGAAATTTGTAATAGAACGGCTCCAACAGGTATGCCTGCTTTCAATATATCTCGGCTACGTGTTGTAATTGTTATGCTGGTATAATGAAGTACACGTACTAGATTTGGAGTAGGCTTCACTCTAGTACTCTGTCAGCTTTTAACAGTGCTGGACCAATTATATGAATAACTGAACAGAATAGTGATGGGCCACACTTTGCTTATTAGTAGTTTATTTTAGTCAAACGCAGATTATATACACTTCTCGCACAAACGCGCGTTTTGTCCTAATGTCTTCTTGAATCAGTGTGCACACGTGCGATCCTGCCCTATTCTGTTCTGTCTTCCGAAGTAA
Organism: Paramormyrops kingsleyae; assembly: GCF_048594095.1. NCBI lineage: Eukaryota > Metazoa > Chordata > Actinopteri > Osteoglossiformes > Mormyridae > Paramormyrops > Paramormyrops kingsleyae. The sequence continues at coordinate 16,163,146 of NC_132801.1, read as the reverse complement.
ACATGCCTTCAATATATTCTGGTTAATGTGTTGTGTGACCAGTTTGCCGCAAGGAGCCCTCGAGCCACGCGGGAAGCTCCTTGCTGGGAGTCGGGCTGTGGAAACTAAGGGTGCGTTCGACTTGGCCTTAGGTCTGTCTGCAGCTGACGTGACGTGGAGCGAGATCTGCCGGCGGCTGCAGGGGTGGAGTATAAACTGACTGCAGCCAAGTCGGACAACTTCTACTCCTAATCTGCGAGAGCTGACTACAATGGCAGCACTGCCAGAAGATAACGATGAAACAAATAAAGCAGCGCAACACTGCAGTAACTAACAATAAATAAACCAGTAACTTACGTGTACTATTAGAGCATTTATGTCATTTATTTAAACTTTATTTTACCAGGTAAATTAACTGAAAACCAGTTCTCACTGCTTTAGGTGATATTCGGGAGAAATAGCAGATAAAGCATCGGAACTTCCTGGGATACCAACGTCATTCGTGTAATTAAACTCTTCAGCCAATAAGGGCAAAGTTCTGTCGTCATGGAGGCGGTTCCAGTTTGTGCAGCCGACTGAGAGGCGCTGCTCGATCTGTGTTGATGACTGGATGGCAAGACGTATTCAGTCAGTGGTACATATGGATCGAAATGGTAACATACTTGGACTGGAGGATTTTTATGCTAAATATGATACTGTTTGTTCTAAGGAGTTATATAACAAAATTATAATGAATATACCAGTAGCCCTTATTCAGGCAATTGGAAAAGATCCATTCCTACTTCTCTCCATGGATCTCGGGGTTTTTCCTGTGGCCTCATGGGCTCCTTTGGCCGTCGATATCTGTAGCGCTGGCAAGTCTCACAGTGTTGTACATAAGCTTCAATGTCCTTGTGCATGCCCGGCCAGTATAACACCCCGTGCACGTCTTTTGCACTTTTCTACACCCAAATGTCCTTCATGAACTAATCTGACCATTTGTGATGTCATGGACGTGGGTATGACTATTTTTGTGCCTTTTAAGGTTTGTATAAGATGATCTTTATTTAAAACGGGGGGACTTTCGGTCGATAGGGGGATGTGAAAGGAACAAGGTAGAGGAGCTCCCGCTAACTTTTTCAAAGTCCCCACTCCTCAATCTTTCAATCCATAACTAAAGTGTTATATTTTGCTCGGTTTCATTTTTTTCTTCTTTTTTTTTCTCGTTTTTTGTTTTTTAATTGCGCTTAAATGACCTCAAAACGCGTCAAAGCGGGGGAAAAGGAGGACGCGACACCTGGCTTAAATATGGCGGCCATCACCTTGCTTTTAGACCAGCACAGAGAAACGCTAGCGACCGAGTTCAGAACGTCTTTTAGTTCAATGGAAACTAAACTCGACGAAGTTCGGTCTGCAGTGCAAGACCATGGGCAACGGCTCGGGTCTCTGGAGCTTGTCTCGGAGGATCTAAGCCAGCGTTTTAAAGAACTAGAGAATGTTTGCTCCGGCCTCAGCGACAGCAATACTAAACTACTGGCCAAAGTTACCGATTTGGAGAGCCGAAGCAGACGACAAAACCTGCGCATCTTGGGGCTGGCGGAGTCTGTCGAAGGTGGGCGTCCTACAGAGTTTTTTGCGGGTCTACTGTGCGACGTTTTTGGAAATGGTACGCTACCCACCCCGCCGGAGATTGATAGAGCCCATCGGTCACCTGTAGCAAAGCCGGATCCAGGACGGAGACCACGGCCTGTTATCATCCGCCTCCATCGCTATCAGACAAAGGATACTCTGATCCGAGAAGCCCGACGGAGGGGGAAGCTCGAGTACCATGGTCAGCAGATCCGCATCGTGGAGGACTATTGCCCGGAGGTTTTGGGTCAACGCGTAGAATACAGAGAAGTGATGGCCGAGTTGTATAAACGCGGACTCAAACCTGCCTCGTTGTACCCTGCACGACTCCGCATCACCCTTCTCAACGGTGACAGGAAGTGGCTACGCTCGGTCGCCGAGGCGAGGAAATTTGTGGATGGCCTACCTACTACGTTGGAATCTTCGTGAACGTCTGCTTGGATCGTATTAAACTGAATATTACTACCTTCTTCGTGTTTGCCTTTATGGTACAGAATTTGGATGTCTATGGCGGACTCGCTCAGATTGCTGTGGTAGCTACCACGTTTATCCGCATGGTAGTTACGTGAGTACTTTGCCTGAATTTATTTACTTTTTTTTTCTTTCTTTCTCCCTGTTGTTTTCGGATTGTGCAAGGACGCTTATAGGCAGTCTTGAACCTAATGGTTTGTATTTCTGTTATTTTGGTACATTGTTAATATACTTTGCCAATTTTCAGCAGTATGTAAACTTGGTAATATATTTTGCGTTGGTTTTGTTATGGATATGTTTTTTCAAGAAGTTCATAGTTAACCTTGGAGTGTATTTGAGTACCCAAAATTTATTTGGGAGCTGGAGATTTTTTGAGTGAGACAGGAAGAGTTTCTTTGTGAGGGTACACAATAGGTGTCTTGGTGAGCTTGCTGCTAGTTTTTTTGGCAGCTTTCCTGTTGATGGGTAGGGGGGTGGGTAGTGGGTGCGGGGGGGGGGGGGGGGGGGAGACATCCTCTAGTGCCAGTCAAATCTCAGGAGATCGTTTTGGTTATGTCAGGACTATTTTGTTATCCATATCTGGAACCTTGTCTTTCAATGTACATGTTAACCTGCTTTTTTAAGATGGAGAATGGGTAGTCATTTAAACTTGGTGAGTTGAAATGTCAAGGGTTTAAACCACCCCGTTAAAAGAAGGAAGGTGTTCTCACACCTCAAACAGTATAAAGCAGCAGTTGCTTTTTTACAAGAAACACACATTCGAGGATCTGATAACTCTCGTCTTATGTCCCGGTGGTGGGGTCAACATTTTCATTCTACTTTTCAGGCTAAGGCTAGAGGTGTCTCAATTCTTATCAGCCAAAACATTCCCTTTGAGAAACATAATGTAATCTCGGATGACAATGGTCGGTATGTTTTTGTTTCAGGAAAACTATATAACACCAAAGTAATACTGGCCAATGTATATGCCCCCAATGCTGATAATGTAGATTTTTTTGAGCGTGTTTTCTCTCTACTACCGGATCTGAGCTCATACTCTCTCATACTTGGCAGTGATTTTAACTGTTGGCTGGATCCTGTGCTAGATCGATCTTCTGCTAACCCTGTTACAATTAGTAAATCTGCTTCATTTATTCAGTCCTTTTTATCTAATTATGGTGTCTCTGATGTATGGCGTTTTCTCCATCCTAATGATAGAGGGTACTCGTTCTTCTCACAGGTCCACCGTACTTATTCTAGGATTGATTTATTTCCTAATTGATAGTCAGTTGATCTCACTAGTTCTCTCTTGTGATTACCGGGGCATAGTAATATCTGATCATGCCCCTGTTGTGTTATCCATGACCTTTCCCGATGTCTCCCAATACAAGAGACATTGGCGTTTTAACTCAACTCTCCTGACAGATAAGAACTTTTTGAAATTCATGGCAGAGCAAATAATATTCTTTTACCAAACAAATTCTACACCTGGGATCTCCACCCTGGTAATATGGGATACGTTAAAAGCCTACCTTATGGGACAAATTATTTCTTATACCGTTAACCTGAAGAAAAAGGCACATGCAGAGCGGCTTGAGTTGGCCAGTCAAATTAAAGAAATAGATCAGCTTTATGCTAAGTTCAAAAATCCTCAGCTGTATGATAAACGAGTGGAGCTCCAGGCTAAATTTGGCCTCCTCTCGACATATTCAATTGAACGCCAGCTTTTGAGGAGTAAGAGTTCGTTTTATATTCATAGTGATAAATCGGGCAAGATGCTAGCCAACCAGCTGAAAGGTGTCCAGGCAAAACGGCATATCACAAAAATTCGATTGGATAATGGTAACATCACTTCTGACTATTCTAAAATTAATGATACTTTCCGGACTTTCTACTCTCAACTCTATACTTCTGAAGCTCCACAAGATGGTACTCTGATGGAGAATTTTTTAAACTCTTTGAATATTCCTATGCTTTCCTCTGACAATAGGATGAGATTAGATGAACCTATTTCACAGGAGGAAATAGAGGCAGCCATTTCTTCTCTGCAGTCTGGTAAATCCCCAGGATCTGACGGTTTTCCTGTTGAATTTTTTAAAGCATTTTCATCGCTGCTATCACCTCAATTATGTTTAGTTTTGACTGATTCCCTTATGTGTGGTAAACTGCCTTCATCTTTTAATGAGGCATGCATCACCCTTGTCCCAAAAAAAGGTAAAGATCCTGTTGAATGTTCGTCATATAGGCCAATTTCCTTGTTAAATGTTGACGTTAAAATTTTAGCCAAAGTTTTAGCCCGCAGGCTGGAAAATATTATACCCTCTATATCTGAGGATCAAACCGGCTTTATAAAAAATCATTATTCCTATTTTAATATCCGTCGTTTATTTGATATATTATATTCCCCTTCCGGTCAGACTCCTGAATGTATCCTCTGTCTAGATGCAGAAAAGGCATTTGAATATTTATTTGCAACTTTAGAAAAATTCAATTTTGGATCTAAATTTATCTCTTGGATAAAGCTATTATATCTGTGCCCGTACGCTTCTGTTCTTACTAATTCACAACAGTCACAACCCTTTAATCTTCAACGGGGAACACGTCAAGGGTGCCCCTTAAGTCCATTGCTTTTTGATCTGGCTATAGAGCCACTTGCTATTGCACTTCGAAGCTGTGGGGATGTTTCAGGTATCTGGAGGAGAGGAGTTGAGCATAAAGTATCCCTGTACGCAGACGACTTGTTGATTTATGTGTCAAACCCGAGAATATCTCTGCCTTCCATGATTTCAATATTTACTCAATTTGGTAGTTTTTCAGGATATAAATTGAACTTGCACAAAAGTCAGTTGTTCCCTGTGGATGGAGCACCAATTTCTGAATATTCTAATTTCCCATTTAAATTGGCACAGGACCAATGTACTTACCTGGGTATAACAGTTACAAGGAAGCACAAATGGCTCTTTTAAAGAAAATTTTCTTACGCTATTGAATCATACAAAACAGTCCTTGACACAATGGTCCCCTCTTTCTGTATCTTTAGTGGGGAGAATTAATTCCGTTAAAATGAACGTACTACCTAAATTTTTGTATCTGTTCCAGTCAATACCTACCTTTATTCCTAAATCTTTTTTTGTTTCTTTAGATTCAGATATATCCTCTTATATATGGAGAGGAAGGCATCCCCGTTTGAATAAAGCTCATCTCCAGAAATCTAGGCGTTATGGGGGCCTGGCTTTGCCTAATTTCCGTTATTACTATTGGGCAGCTAATATACGCTGTATTGTGTTTTGGTTCTATTCCCAAAACAAAGATAATTGTCCATCCTGGGTGTCATTGGAATTGAATTCAGCTAAAGAATCTTCTGTTTTGGCACTTCTTGGATCCTCACTTCCTTTAGCCCGAAACAAGTCAATTGATAATCCGGTTGTCTGGCGTACTGTGAGAGTATGGGCTCAGATGAGAAAACACTTCAATTTAACTGGTTTTTCTCTTTTGAGTCCAATTTTATCAAATCATCTTTTTCAGCCCTCTTTATCCGACCCTGTATTTTATGATTGGCATAGAAAGGGAATTGTGTGTTTTAATGATTTGTTTTTCAACAATAGCTTCGCATCTTTTACTCAACTTTCTGATAAATTTGATCTCCCAAATACTCATTTTTTTAGATATCTGCAGATTAGACACTTTCTCAAATCTCTAATTCGGACTTTCCCTGAGTCACCAGTTATGAATGCAGCTGATATGTTTCTTACTTTGCAACCAACGCGCAAAGGGTTAATATCCGTTATTTATGACAAACTGGCTGGTATGAAATGTCCTTCTATTAATAGAATCAAAACTGCTTGGGAACAGGATTTTAACGTGTCATTGAGTGAGGACACTTGGGACTCAATATTTAAGTTGGTTAATTCAACATCTTTATGTGCCCGCCATTGTCTTTTACAGTTTAAAATTGTGCACAGAGTTCATATGTCCAAAGTCAAACTATCGCGTATTTACCCGAATGTGGATCCCCGCTGTGACAAATGTGGAAATGAGGATGCTTCGCTTATTCACATGTACTGGTCGTGTCCTAGTCTTGAAGAATACTGGAGGGGGATATTTCAAACCCTGTCCTTAGTCCTCAAACAGCCTATACACCCCGACCCTTTGATCGCGCTCTTTGGCCTCAGTGATGCTGATACATGTCTGACCCCGGTGAAACGCCGGACACTATCCTTTGCTTCCCTTCTAGCCAGACGTGCAGTCTTACTCAGATGGAAAGGTGCTGCTCCACCCACCCATGCTCAATGGATGATGGACCTTATGTCCTGTTTAAGCCTCGAAAAGATACGCTACTCGATTAGTGATACCAGCAAAGAATTTCAGAAGTTATGGGGGCCCTTCCTGGAGTATTTTTCAAGTCTTCGGTCTCAGACTCCGTCTATTAGTAATACCCAGTAAGGTTCCAGAAACAATATTGTCGTCGTGTTCTTTTTAATTAATCAATCTGGCAAGAGGATGGGGTTATTATGTGGTAAGGTTTTTGGGTTTAGAGTTGCAGACCTTGTTATCATTACTGTTTTTTGAATATGTCTAAATTATCATTTTTTCCTATAATACTCTACTGCAATGTTATCTGATTTCTTCATGCAACCCTTTCAGAATTGACGTATTTAGTGAGGTCATATTTAGTGAGGTCTTTTGAAATAACGTGTGTGCTTTTTGTTTTGTTGCTGGTGTCTTTTTCATGTTTTAAAATCAATAAAAATATCTTTGAGAAAACAGGGGTGGCCAATGTTATCCGCAAAGGGCCAATGTGTATGCGGGTTTTCGCTGAAACTCCCTAATTAGATTACTAATTAGAGGACTGATTGGCTGAAGAGTCCTCACACCTGGGTTTGAACAGCAGACCTACAGGTTATCACAAAAAACCTGCATACACACCGGCCCTTTGCAGATAAGATTGGCCACCCCTGATTTAAAACAACAAAAGGGGAGATGTATTGATATGTAATGTGCTATGTGTAGTTCCACCACTAGTGGGCAGTGTGACATTTGGTTATAAGCCTGCTAATAGTAACGTGTGTAATGGCAGTTTCTTCAAGTAAAGGTTCCAACTATGCAGCACTGGTGTATGTGTCTCGTCAATACATCTGATCATCCAACTATATAGCCTAGTAGTTGGCCATTACTAGAAATAGCATAGGAATCCATGGACAGTATTTTTTTTAGCAGGCAAAAAAAAAATCGGACCAAGATGGGACAGGAATCATTCGTTTTGGGATTGCGCGGTACAGGATTTTAAACGTTATTTTGCATGGGATCGGGACGGTACAGGAATTTTTCGTGGCAGGGGAATGGTACCAGAGTGAAAATCCACTCCCGAGTCACCCTCTGGCCTAGACCAACCCGAGGCTCCTGAGCAGTATTCGGCTCTTTGAGTGCCCCCTTGTTGCTTTGAAAAAGAATGAAGAAATAGGCGTAACTCAAAGTAATTTTAATCATTTTTATTAGAGGAAAGTAAAACGTAACTGTTAAAGCAGTCATATCTGGTTTAGTTTACGTGGACTTAACTGTCTATTAAAAAACCACCAGTAGTTTAAAGTGTGATGTAACACATTAATACTGTGGATCAACACACATTATTTATCACTGGCTACCAAGAAGAATTAAAAATACATGAGGAAAATCATGAATTTAAAGATGAATGGATGTATGTTTGCTTTCATAGCCTCTACAGTTGGCTTCCCTGTATATTTAATATGCACTGAGAAGCAATCAAACAACAAGCAGTCAAATGTCCTTTGTCATATCTTGCGTGTATTTAATGTTTATATTTCAGATATAGAGATTCGGGTGTAAAGTCTGAAACAGTGGCAAGCACAGCACTGTGCGACGAATTATACAAATGTGTATAACTTCAAACCTATCTACCAACTCACTCTGGTATGAAGCGTTTTAATTGCAGTTAGCTAGGGAAGACTCTCCACATGCACTTGAGAGAAAAGAAGAGTGTGAACTGGATAAAGTTTAAGAAATTGCTGCGATACCCTTAAAAAACACAGATCTTTGAAGTGCATTCATTGGGAATAAATGAAGCGGCCATGGATAAAACCATTAATACAAGCAAAGGATAAATCCTGCTTGGGATCAACATTTTACCTGTCCTGATGCTAACAGAACAGCGACAAAAGTTATAGTTACGTGATGTATAGAAATATAACCAGACAACAATACAGTAGGGTGCAAGATTTTATTGAATGCACATTTTAAGTAGAGTGCATTTTATTTGAGCACATGGCAGCCACAGTTCCTCTTCCTGCGCAGGGTTACGGGGATATTAATATCCCAGAAGAGCAGCACAACATAGGCTGCAAAAAGGCTGCGACAGGAGGACTTCATTTGGGGCTGCCCTTGGTCTGGTGGTAGGAGACTCTTAGGTTGAACATGGAACCCATTTCTTGAAATTCTGTGGTGAACAGAGCCAGCACCAACCATCAGACTAGTGTTACCTGAAGCATAATAACTCCTAATGCATCCAGCACCATTTTAACTCCTTAAAACTAAGCCCAGTACCTTGATGAGCATCTTGGGTATCCTGAGGAGGGATTTGATAAAAGTGCTGACCCTCCTATGTCTGCTGCCCAATCTAATTTTTGGGGCCTGGGCGTCTCCCTCACAGTCTGCATCACCTGAAAACAATAATGCAGGATGAGTACAGGCCTTTGTACCACCTTCCTTTAACTTCTTCTTGAGCTTTGGCCATGGGCATATGCTAATCACTCTGTTGAAAGGTGTGCGATCCGCAGGTGATACAGTACCTGTCTCGGCTGCTGTAGCTGGACTGCAGAAATCGTCAGGGACAGCAGGGGTGCATATTTCCTGACCATGAGGTGGGTTGCGGTCCAGGTGGAGAAAATACAAAATGATGTTTCTCCGCAAAGACTCCACAGACTCCTTGAGCTTCTTGTCGGCAATGTCAGCCGCCGGTTCAACAATGAAGCACCTTGATTTGCTTCTGTGTACGGTGAAGCTGAAATTAGTAGTTTTAAAAAATACCTCCACGCGCCAGACTGCCTTCATTTGGTTGCACATTTTAATGCTTAATTGATTGTTAAAGAGAGAGAACTGAATGGGTCTTGCTATGGTGCTGCAAAAGGTCGTTCTGAGACTCGGGAACTGCGCCTCAGAATTTATACGTGGCTATTGCCTACGTAGTCTTAGAACGCCTTCGTCACAATCGTCTCCATGGAAATGGAATTCAGCGGGACAGCGTCACGTGTGGCAAATGCAGCCAATGACATACCTAGTTGTGACAGCGATGGCTTGCCTAGGGGAAGTTTAACATAATAACATTTCCATCCTCACAATGACTTTCTTTGCGGTCCGAATCGATCCAATAACAAGGTTTCCTGTACCGATGCTGATAATCTGTGCCGGCCAGACAACCCTGCGACAAAAATCGGCCACGGACTGACGATGAGGTGAAATTTGACGATTTGGGTGAGGGGGGTTGCCGGCAGATTAATCATTACTTCCCCTAGACTGGGGATGGGAAGCAAATAATATCCAAAGGGGAGCAGCGGAACCGGGAATCATAATATATTTATAAATACGGTGGAAACTGCATATAGTGATCAGTCGCATATATAGCTCAAAAAGCAATTGGGACAAAATCATTACTGTACAAATTCTGTTTAAATAATTCGCGTATAATAATCAAGTAGTCCGCTTACAGTGTTTGTTTTAAGCGTGATAACAAATTAAAACTGGTATTTTATTTTATTTTTTACTTTACTTTGATCGCCCTACTAGTACTTTACCTTGCGGTAGCCCATCTGCTTCTGACTATAGATACCCGAAGCTAATGCGGTGTGCACAGAAAACATGACAGGACAGTCATTTTCTCTCAGTGACAAATATAGGCTCATTAAAGCTTATGATAAGCTGCCAAAAACAAGCCACCGAGATGCAGCAGCGAAACTACAATAAGCCCTTTGAGGCAACGTAGCGTCGTGAAAATGCGCTGTTAATAAAATTGAATATTGAATATTTATGTACAGTGATACTGTATTGTATTAATATAGCCTATTTGAATAATACACAGTTCAGTAATTTAATTTATACAGCACTGTAATTTGAAAATTGTTCGAAATAGCTAGCCTATACTGTACTTTGAAATTATTCATAAAATTAAGTAAATAGCGAAGCTGTCCGTTTTATTGCCTTATGTCCATGAAATAAATATACAAATCTCAATTACATGGGTCTCTGCCTGAGACATAAAGGAGAAGAAAAAAAAATCATGATAAATATTGGTGATCGAATGGAAGCGGTCACCTGATTAGCGCGTGACGTGTGGGTAACGGCCGGCGACAGTCAGTTTAAAACATGGAGTCAGAGAAAACGGCGTTGCAACGTAAAGTCGGAGTATATATGATCCCTGCGTGACTTTTAAGGATCTGTTGGGCAAGTCCGCAACTTTAAAGACGTTTGTAAGATGGAGTAGAGTGCGATGGAGTACCAACTCCCTACGCTGCTTGTAATACGTGCAAAGTCATAGTCAAATATGCACCTGACTCCGGGACAATTAGCATGTCGAGACACACTTGTAGCAGCAGATCGCTTGGTAATGAAGTGCAGCGAGAAGTTCCAGAAATTGTGAAGATCAGGCTCAGGAACACGATGGCTCGCATGTGGAGGCAAGATTTGAGACCTTTTGTTTTTATAGAAGGACAAGAATTCATCGACGTGGCGAAGGACTTGCTTCTCATCGGTGCGACTTGCATTGAGATCGAAGGAGTCTTAGCACGGAGTGTTTCTCGCCATCTCGAGAAGGATTATGAAAAAATAAAGAAATTTGTAATAGAACGGCTCCAACAGGTATGCCTGCTTTCAATATATCTCGGCTACGTGTTGTAATTGTTATGCTGGTATAATGAAGTACACGTACTAGATTTGGAGTAGGCTTCACTCTAGTACTCTGTCAGCTTTTAACAGTGCTGGACCAATTATATGAATAACTGAACAGAATAGTGATGGGCCACACTTTGCTTATTAGTAGTTTATTTTAGTCAAACGCAGATTATATACACTTCTCGCACAAACGCGCGTTTTGTCCTAATGTCTTCTTGAATCAGTGTGCACACGTGCGATCCTGCCCTATTCTGTTCTGTCTTCCGAAGTAAACATGCCTTCAATATATTCTGGTTAATGTGTTGTGTGACCAGTTTGCCGCAAGGAGCCCTCGAGCCACGCGGGAAGCTCCTTGCTGGGAGTCGGGCTGTGGAAACTAAGGGTGCGTTCGACTTGGCCTTAGGTCTGTCTGCAGCTGACGTGACGTGGAGCGAGATCTGCCGGCGGCTGCAGGGGTGGAGTATAAACTGACTGCAGCCAAGTCGGACAACTTCTACTCCTAATCTGCGAGAGCTGACTACAATGGCAGCACTGCCAGAAGATAACGATGAAACAAATAAAGCAGCGCAACACTGCAGTAACTAACAATAAATAAACCAGTAACTTACGTGTACTATTAGAGCATTTATGTCATTTATTTAAACTTTATTTTACCAGGTAAATTAACTGAAAACCAGTTCTCACTGCTTTAGGTGATATTCGGGAGAAATAGCAGATAAAGCATCGGAACTTCCTGGGATACCAACGTCATTCGTGTAATTAAACTCTTCAGCCAATAAGGGCAAAGTTCTGTCGTCATGGAGGCGGTTCCAGTTTGTGCAGCCGACTGAGAGGCGCTGCTCGATCTGTGTTGATGACTGGATGGCAAGACGTATTCAGTCAGTGGTACATATGGATCGAAATGGTAACATACTTGGACTGGAGGATTTTTATGCTAAATATGATACTGTTTGTTCTAAGGAGTTATATAACAAAATTATAATGAATATACCAGTAGCCCTTATTCAGGCAATTGGAAAAGATCCATTCCTACTTCTCTCCATGGATCTCGGGGTTTTTCCTGTGGCCTCATGGGCTCCTTTGGCCGTCGATATCTGTAGCGCTGGCAAGTCTCACAGTGTTGTACATAAGCTTCAATGTCCTTGTGCATGCCCGGCCAGTATAACACCCCGTGCACGTCTTTTGCACTTTTCTACACCCAAATGTCCTTCATGAACTAATCTGACCATTTGTGATGTCATGGACGTGGGTATGACTATTTTTGTGCCTTTTAAGGTTTGTATAAGATGATCTTTATTTAAAACGGGGGGACTTTCGGTCGATAGGGGGATGTGAAAGGAACAAGGTAGAGGAGCTCCCGCTAACTTTTTCAAAGTCCCCACTCCTCAATCTTTCAATCCATAACTAAAGTGTTATATTTTGCTCGGTTTCATTTTTTTCTTCTTTTTTTTTCTCGTTTTTTGTTTTTTAATTGCGCTTAAATGACCTCAAAACGCGTCAAAGCGGGGGAAAAGGAGGACGCGACACCTGGCTTAAATATGGCGGCCATCACCTTGCTTTTAGAGCAGCACAGAGAAACGCTAGCGACCGAGTTCAGAACGTCTTTTAGTTCAATGGAAACTAAACTCGACGAAGTTCGGTCTGCAGTGCAAGACCATGGGCAACGGCTCGGGTCTCTGGAGCTTGTCTCGGAGGATCTAAGCCAGCGTTTTAAAGAACTAGAGAATGTTTGCTCCGGCCTCAGCGACAGCAATACTAAACTACTGGCCAAAGTTACCGATTTGGAGAGCCGAAGCAGACGACAAAACCTGCGCATCTTGGGGCTGGCGGAGTCTGTCGAAGGTGGGCGTCCTACAGAGTTTTTTGCGGGTCTACTGTGCGACGTTTTTGGAAATGGTACGCTACCCACCCCGCCGGAGATTGATAGAGCCCATCGGTCACCTGTAGCAAAGCCGGATCCAGGACGGAGACCACGGCCTGTTATCATCCGCCTCCATCGCTATCAGACAAAGGATACTCTGATCCGAGAAGCCCGACGGAGGGGGAAGCTCGAGTACCATGGTCAGCAGATCCGCATCGTGGAGGACTATTGCCCGGAGGTTTTGGGTCAACGCGTAGAATACAGAGAAGTGATGGCCGAGTTGTATAAACGCGGACTCAAACCTGCCTCGTTGTACCCTGCACGACTCCGCATCACCCTTCTCAACGGTGACAGGAAGTGGCTACGCTCGGTCGCCGAGGCGAGGAAATTTGTGGATGGCCTACCTACTACGTTGGAATCTTCGTGAACGTCTGCTTGGATCGTATTAAACTGAATATTACTACCTTCTTCGTGTTTGCCTTTATGGTACAGAATTTGGATGTCTATGGCGGACTCGCTCAGATTGCTGTGGTAGCTACCACGTTTATCCGCATGGTAGTTACGTGAGTACTTTGCCTGAATTTATTTACTTTTTTTTTCTTTCTTTCTCCCTGTTGTTTTCGGATTGTGCAAGGACGCTTATAGGCAGTCTTGAACCTAATGGTTTGTATTTCTGTTATTTTGGTACATTGTTAATATACTTTGCCAATTTTCAGCAGTATGTAAACTTGGTAATATATTTTGCGTTGGTTTTGTTATGGATATGTTTTTTCAAGAAGTTCATAGTTAACCTTGGAGTGTATTTGAGTACCCAAAATTTATTTGGGAGCTGGAGATTTTTTGAGTGAGACAGGAAGAGTTTCTTTGTGAGGGTACACAATAGGTGTCTTGGTGAGCTTGCTGCTAGTTTTTTTGGCAGCTTTCCTGTTGATGGGTAGGGGGGTGGGTAGTGGGTGCGGGGGGGGGGGGGGGGGGAGACATCCTCTAGTGCCAGTCAAATCTCAGGAGATCGTTTTGGTTATGTCAGGACTATTTTGTTATCCATATCTGGAACCTTGTCTTTCAATGTACATGTTAACCTGCTTTTTTAAGATGGAGAATGGGTAGTCATTTAAACTTGGTGAGTTGAAATGTCAAGGGTTTAAACCACCCCGTTAAAAGAAGGAAGGTGTTCTCACACCTCAAACAGTATAAAGCAGCAGTTGCTTTTTTACAAGAAACACACATTCGAGGATCTGATAACTCTCGTCTTATGTCCCGGTGGTGGGGTCAACATTTTCATTCTACTTTTCAGGCTAAGGCTAGAGGTGTCTCAATTCTTATCAGCCAAAACATTCCCTTTGAGAAACATAATGTAATCTCGGATGACAATGGTCGGTATGTTTTTGTTTCAGGAAAACTATATAACACCAAAGTAATACTGGCCAATGTATATGCCCCCAATGCTGATAATGTAGATTTTTTTGAGCGTGTTTTCTCTCTACTACCGGATCTGAGCTCATACTCTCTCATACTTGGCAGTGATTTTAACTGTTGGCTGGATCCTGTGCTAGATCGATCTTCTGCTAACCCTGTTACAATTAGTAAATCTGCTTCATTTATTCAGTCCTTTTTATCTAATTATGGTGTCTCTGATGTATGGCGTTTTCTCCATCCTAATGATAGAGGGTACTCGTTCTTCTCACAGGTCCACCGTACTTATTCTAGGATTGATTATTTCCTAATTGATAGTCAGTTGATCTCACTAGTTCTCTCTTGTGATTACCGGGGCATAGTAATATCTGATCATGCCCCTGTTGTGTTATCCATGACCTTTCCCGATGTCTCCCAATACAAGAGACATTGGCGTTTTAACTCAACTCTCCTGACAGATAAGAACTTTTTGAAATTCATGGCAGAGCAAATAATATTCTTTTACCAAACAAATTCTACACCTGGGATCTCCACCCTGGTAATATGGGATACGTTAAAAGCCTACCTTATGGGACAAATTATTTCTTATACCGTTAACCTGAAGAAAAAGGCACATGCAGAGCGGCTTGAGTTGGCCAGTCAAATTAAAGAAATAGATCAGCTTTATGCTAAGTTCAAAAATCCTCAGCTGTATGATAAACGAGTGGAGCTCCAGGCTAAATTTGGCCTCCTCTCGACATATTCAATTGAACGCCAGCTTTTGAGGAGTAAGAGTTCGTTTTATATTCATAGTGATAAATCGGGCAAGATGCTAGCCAACCAGCTGAAAGGTGTCCAGGCAAAACGGCATATCACAAAAATTCGATTGGATAATGGTAACATCACTTCTGACTATTCTAAAATTAATGATACTTTCCGGACTTTCTACTCTCAACTCTATACTTCTGAAGCTCCACAAGATGGTACTCTGATGGAGAATTTTTTAAACTCTTTGAATATTCCTATGCTTTCCTCTGACAATAGGATGAGATTAGATGAACCTATTTCACAGGAGGAAATAGAGGCAGCCATTTCTTCTCTGCAGTCTGGTAAATCCCCAGGATCTGACGGTTTTCCTGTTGAATTTTTTAAAGCATTTTCATCGCTGCTATCACCTCAATTATGTTTAGTTTTGACTGATTCCCTTATGTGTGGTAAACTGCCTTCATCTTTTAATGAGGCATGCATCACCCTTGTCCCAAAAAAAGGTAAAGATCCTGTTGAATGTTCGTCATATAGGCCAATTTCCTTGTTAAATGTTGACGTTAAAATTTTAGCCAAAGTTTTAGCCCGCAGGCTGGAAAATATTATACCCTCTATATCTGAGGATCAAACCGGCTTTATAAAAAATCATTATTCCTATTTTAATATCCGTCGTTTATTTGATATATTATATTCCCCTTCCGGTCAGACTCCTGAATGTATCCTCTGTCTAGATGCAGAAAAGGCATTTGAATATTTATTTGCAACTTTAGAAAAATTCAATTTTGGATCTAAATTTATCTCTTGGATAAAGCTATTATATCTGTGCCCGTACGCTTCTGTTCTTACTAATTCACAACAGTCACAACCCTTTAATCTTCAACGGGGAACACGTCAAGGGTGCCCCTTAAGTCCATTGCTTTTTGATCTGGCTATAGAGCCACTTGCTATTGCACTTCGAAGCTGTGGGGATGTTTCAGGTATCTGGAGGAGAGGAGTTGAGCATAAAGTATCCCTGTACGCAGACGACTTGTTGATTTATGTGTCAAACCCGAGAATATCTCTGCCTTCCATGATTTCAATATTTACTCAATTTGGTAGTTTTTCAGGATATAAATTGAACTTGCACAAAAGTCAGTTGTTCCCTGTGGATGGAGCACCAATTTCTGAATATTCTAATTTCCCATTTAAATTGGCACAGGACCAATGTACTTACCTGGGTATAACAGTTACAAGGAAGCACAAATGGCTCTTTTAAAGAAAATTTTCTTACGCTATTGAATCATACAAAACAGTCCTTGACACAATGGTCCCCTCTTTCTGTATCTTTAGTGGGGAGAATTAATTCCGTTAAAATGAACGTACTACCTAAATTTTTGTATCTGTTCCAGTCAATACCTACCTTTATTCCTAAATCTTTTTTTGTTTCTTTAGATTCAGATATATCCTCTTATATATGGAGAGGAAGGCATCCCCGTTTGAATAAAGCTCATCTCCAGAAATCTAGGCGTTATGGGGGCCTGGCTTTGCCTAATTTCCGTTATTACTATTGGGCAGCTAATATACGCTGTATTGTGTTTTGGTTCTATTCCCAAAACAAAGATAATTGTCCATCCTGGGTGTCATTGGAATTGAATTCAGCTAAAGAATCTTCTGTTTTGGCACTTCTTGGATCCTCACTTCCTTTAGCCCGAAACAAGTCAATTGATAATCCGGTTGTCTGGCGTACTGTGAGAGTATGGGCTCAGATGAGAAAACACTTCAATTTAACTGGTTTTTCTCTTTTGAGTCCAATTTTATCAAATCATCTTTTTCAGCCCTCTTTATCCGACCCTGTATTTTATGATTGGCATAGAAAGGGAATTGTGTGTTTTAATGATTTGTTTTTCAACAATAGCTTCGCATCTTTTACTCAACTTTCTGATAAATTTGATCTCCCAAATACTCATTTTTTTAGATATCTGCAGATTAGACACTTTCTCAAATCTCTAATTCGGACTTTCCCTGAGTCACCAGTTATGAATGCAGCTGATATGTTTCTTACTTTGCAACCAACGCGCAAAGGGTTAATATCCGTTATTTATGACAAACTGGCTGGTATGAAATGTCCTTCTATTAATAGAATCAAAACTGCTTGGGAACAGGATTTTAACGTGTCATTGAGTGAGGACACTTGGGACTCAATATTTAAGTTGGTTAATTCAACATCTTTATGTGCCCGCCATTGTCTTTTACAGTTTAAAATTGTGCACAGAGTTCATATGTCCAAAGTCAAACTATCGCGTATTTACCCGAATGTGGATCCCCGCTGTGACAAATGTGGAAATGAGGATGCTTCGCTTATTCACATGTACTGGTCGTGTCCTAGTCTTGAAGAATACTGGAGGGGGATATTTCAAACCCTGTCCTTAGTCCTCAAACAGCCTATACACCCCGACCCTTTGATCGCGCTCTTTGGCCTCAGTGATGCTGATACATGTCTGACCCCGGTGAAACGCCGGACACTATCCTTTGCTTCCCTTCTAGCCAGACGTGCAGTCTTACTCAGATGGAAAGGTGCTGCTCCACCCACCCATGCTCAATGGATGATGGACCTTATGTCCTGTTTAAGCCTCGAAAAGATACGCTACTCGATTAGTGATACCAGCAAAGAATTTCAGAAGTTATGGGGGCCCTTCCTGGAGTATTTTTCAAGTCTTCGGTCTCAGACTCCGTCTATTAGTAATACCCAGTAAGGTTCCAGAAACAATATTGTCGTCGTGTTCTTTTTAATTAATCAATCTGGCAAGAGGATGGGGTTATTATGTGGTAAGGTTTTTGGGTTTAGAGTTGCAGACCTTGTTATCATTACTGTTTTTTGAATATGTCTAAATTATCATTTTTTCCTATAATACTCTACTGCAATGTTATCTGATTTCTTCATGCAACCCTTTCAGAATTGACGTATTTAGTGAGGTCATATTTAGTGAGGTCTTTTGAAATAACGTGTGTGCTTTTTGTTTTGTTGCTGGTGTCTTTTTCATGTTTTAAAATCAATAAAAATATCTTTGAGAAAACAGGGGTGGCCAATGTTATCCGCAAAGGGCCAATGTGTATGCGGGTTTTCGCTGAAACTCCCTAATTAGATTACTAATTAGAGGACTGATTGGCTGAAGAGTCCTCACACCTGGGTTTGAACAGCAGACCTACAGGTTATCACAAAAAACCTGCATACACACCGGCCCTTTGCAGATAAGATTGGCCACCCCTGATTTAAAACAACAAAAGGGGAGATGTATTGATATGTAATGTGCTATGTGTAGTTCCACCACTAGTGGGCAGTGTGACATTTGGTTATAAGCCTGCTAATAGTAACGTGTGTAATGGCAGTTTCTTCAAGTAAAGGTTCCAACTATGCAGCACTGGTGTATGTGTCTCGTCAATACATCTGATCATCCAACTATATAGCCTAGTAGTTGGCCATTACTAGAAATAGCATAGGAATCCATGGACAGTATTTTTTTTAGCAGGCAAAAAAAAAATCGGACCAAGATGGGACAGGAATCATTCGTTTTGGGATTGCGCGGTACAGGATTTTAAACGTTATTTTGCATGGGATCGGGACGGTACAGGAATTTTTCGTGGCAGGGGAATGGTACCAGAGTGAAAATCCACTCCCGAGTCACCCTCTGGCCTAGACCAACCCGAGGCTCCTGAGCAGTATTCGGCTCTTTGAGTGCCCCCTTGTTGCTTTGAAAAAGAATGAAGAAATAGGCGTAACTCAAAGTAATTTTAATCATTTTTATTAGAGGAAAGTAAAACGTAACTGTTAAAGCAGTCATATCTGGTTTAGTTTACGTGGACTTAACTGTCTATTAAAAAACCACCAGTAGTTTAAAGTGTGATGTAACACATTAATACTGTGGATCAACACACATTATTTATCACTGGCTACCAAGAAGAATTAAAAATACATGAGGAAAATCATGAATTTAAAGATGAATGGATGTATGTTTGCTTTCATAGCCTCTACAGTTGGCTTCCCTGTATATTTAATATGCACTGAGAAGCAATCAAACAACAAGCAGTCAAATGTCCTTTGTCATATCTTGCGTGTATTTAATGTTTATATTTCAGATATAGAGATTCGGGTGTAAAGTCTGAAACAGTGGCAAGCACAGCACTGTGCGACGAATTATACAAATGTGTATAACTTCAAACCTATCTACCAACTCACTCTGGTATGAAGCGTTTTAATTGCAGTTAGCTAGGGAAGACTCTCCACATGCACTTGAGAGAAAAGAAGAGTGTGAACTGGATAAAGTTTAAGAAATTGCTGCGATACCCTTAAAAAACACAGATCTTTGAAGTGCATTCATTGGGAATAAATGAAGCGGCCATGGATAAAACCATTAATACAAGCAAAGGATAAATCCTGCTTGGGATCAACATTTTACCTGTCCTGATGCTAACAGAACAGCGACAAAAGTTATAGTTACGTGATGTATAGAAATATAACCAGACAACAATACAGTAGGGTGCAAGATTTTATTGAATGCACATTTTAAGTAGAGTGCATTTTATTTGAGCACATGGCAGCCACAGTTCCTCTTCCTGCGCAGGGTTACGGGGATATTAATATCCCAGAAGAGCAGCACAACATAGGCTGCAAAAAGGCTGCGACAGGAGGACTTCATTTGGGGCTGCCCTTGGTCTGGTGGTAGGAGACTCTTAGGTTGAACATGGAACCCATTTCTTGAAATTCTGTGGTGAACAGAGCCAGCACCA
The DNA here is from genome assembly GCF_048594095.1 of Paramormyrops kingsleyae. Taxonomy (NCBI): domain Eukaryota; kingdom Metazoa; phylum Chordata; class Actinopteri; order Osteoglossiformes; family Mormyridae; genus Paramormyrops; species Paramormyrops kingsleyae. The sequence continues at coordinate 16,143,429 of NC_132801.1, read as the reverse complement.
ACCATCAGACTAGTGTTACCTGAAGCATAATAACTCCTAATGCATCCAGCACCATTTTAACTCCTTAAAACTAAGCCCAGTACCTTGATGAGCATCTTGGGTATCCTGAGGAGGGATTTGATAAAAGTGCTGACCCTCCTATGTCTGCTGCCCAATCTAATTTTTGGGGCCTGGGCGTCTCCCTCACAGTCTGCATCACCTGAAAACAATAATGCAGGATGAGTACAGGCCTTTGTACCACCTTCCTTTAACTTCTTCTTGAGCTTTGGCCATGGGCATATGCTAATCACTCTGTTGAAAGGTGTGCGATCCGCAGGTGATACAGTACCTGTCTCGGCTGCTGTAGCTGGACTGCAGAAATCGTCAGGGACAGCAGGGGTGCATATTTCCTGACCATGAGGTGGGTTGCGGTCCAGGTGGAGAAAATACAAAATGATGTTTCTCCGCAAAGACTCCACAGACTCCTTGAGCTTCTTGTCGGCAATGTCAGCCGCCGGTTCAACAATGAAGCACCTTGATTTGCTTCTGTGTACGGTGAAGCTGAAATTAGTAGTTTTAAAAAATACCTCCACGCGCCAGACTGCCTTCATTTGGTTGCACATTTTAATGCTTAATTGATTGTTAAAGAGAGAGAACTGAATGGGTCTTGCTATGGTGCTGCAAAAGGTCGTTCTGAGACTCGGGAACTGCGCCTCAGAATTTATACGTGGCTATTGCCTACGTAGTCTTAGAACGCCTTCGTCACAATCGTCTCCATGGAAATGGAATTCAGCGGGACAGCGTCACGTGTGGCAAATGCAGCCAATGACATACCTAGTTGTGACAGCGATGGCTTGCCTAGGGGAAGTTTAACATAATAACATTTCCATCCTCACAATGACTTTCTTTGCGGTCCGAATCGATCCAATAACAAGGTTTCCTGTACCGATGCTGATAATCTGTGCCGGCCAGACAACCCTGCGACAAAAATCGGCCACGGACTGACGATGAGGTGAAATTTGACGATTTGGGTGAGGGGGGTTGCCGGCAGATTAATCATTACTTCCCCTAGACTGGGGATGGGAAGCAAATAATATCCAAAGGGGAGCAGCGGAACCGGGAATCATAATATATTTATAAATACGGTGGAAACTGCATATAGTGATCAGTCGCATATATAGCTCAAAAAGCAATTGGGACAAAATCATTACTGTACAAATTCTGTTTAAATAATTCGCGTATAATAATCAAGTAGTCCGCTTACAGTGTTTGTTTTAAGCGTGATAACAAATTAAAACTGGTATTTTATTTTATTTTTTACTTTACTTTGATCGCCCTACTAGTACTTTACCTTGCGGTAGCCCATCTGCTTCTGACTATAGATACCCGAAGCTAATGCGGTGTGCACAGAAAACATGACAGGACAGTCATTTTCTCTCAGTGACAAATATAGGCTCATTAAAGCTTATGATAAGCTGCCAAAAACAAGCCACCGAGATGCAGCAGCGAAACTACAATAAGCCCTTTGAGGCAACGTAGCGTCGTGAAAATGCGCTGTTAATAAAATTGAATATTGAATATTTATGTACAGTGATACTGTATTGTATTAATATAGCCTATTTGAATAATACACAGTTCAGTAATTTAATTTATACAGCACTGTAATTTGAAAATTGTTCGAAATAGCTAGCCTATACTGTACTTTGAAATTATTCATAAAATTAAGTAAATAGCGAAGCTGTCCGTTTTATTGCCTTATGTCCATGAAATAAATATACAAATCTCAATTACATGGGTCTCTGCCTGAGACATAAAGGAGAAGAAAAAAAAATCATGATAAATATTGGTGATCGAATGGAAGCGGTCACCTGATTAGCGCGTGACGTGTGGGTAACGGCCGGCGACAGTCAGTTTAAAACATGGAGTCAGAGAAAACGGCGTTGCAACGTAAAGTCGGAGTATATATGATCCCTGCGTGACTTTTAAGGATCTGTTGGGCAAGTCCGCAACTTTAAAGACGTTTGTAAGATGGAGTAGAGTGCGATGGAGTACCAACTCCCTACGCTGCTTGTAATACGTGCAAAGTCATAGTCAAATATGCACCTGACTCCGGGACAATTAGCATGTCGAGACACACTTGTAGCAGCAGATCGCTTGGTAATGAAGTGCAGCGAGAAGTTCCAGAAATTGTGAAGATCAGGCTCAGGAACACGATGGCTCGCATGTGGAGGCAAGATTTGAGACCTTTTGTTTTTATAGAAGGACAAGAATTCATCGACGTGGCGAAGGACTTGCTTCTCATCGGTGCGACTTGCATTGAGATCGAAGGAGTCTTAGCACGGAGTGTTTCTCGCCATCTCGAGAAGGATTATGAAAAAATAAAGAAATTTGTAATAGAACGGCTCCAACAGGTATGCCTGCTTTCAATATATCTCGGCTACGTGTTGTAATTGTTATGCTGGTATAATGAAGTACACGTACTAGATTTGGAGTAGGCTTCACTCTAGTACTCTGTCAGCTTTTAACAGTGCTGGACCAATTATATGAATAACTGAACAGAATAGTGATGGGCCACACTTTGCTTATTAGTAGTTTATTTTAGTCAAACGCAGATTATATACACTTCTCGCACAAACGCGCGTTTTGTCCTAATGTCTTCTTGAATCAGTGTGCACACGTGCGATCCTGCCCTATTCTGTTCTGTCTTCCGAAGTAAACATGCCTTCAATATATTCTGGTTAATGTGTTGTGTGACCAGTTTGCCGCAAGGAGCCCTCGAGCCACGCGGGAAGCTCCTTGCTGGGAGTCGGGCTGTGGAAACTAAGGGTGCGTTCGACTTGGCCTTAGGTCTGTCTGCAGCTGACGTGACGTGGAGCGAGATCTGCCGGCGGCTGCAGGGGTGGAGTATAAACTGACTGCAGCCAAGTCGGACAACTTCTACTCCTAATCTGCGAGAGCTGACTACAATGGCAGCACTGCCAGAAGATAACGATGAAACAAATAAAGCAGCGCAACACTGCAGTAACTAACAATAAATAAACCAGTAACTTACGTGTACTATTAGAGCATTTATGTCATTTATTTAAACTTTATTTTACCAGGTAAATTAACTGAAAACCAGTTCTCACTGCTTTAGGTGATATTCGGGAGAAATAGCAGATAAAGCATCGGAACTTCCTGGGATACCAACGTCATTCGTGTAATTAAACTCTTCAGCCAATAAGGGCAAAGTTCTGTCGTCATGGAGGCGGTTCCAGTTTGTGCAGCCGACTGAGAGGCGCTGCTCGATCTGTGTTGATGACTGGATGGCAAGACGTATTCAGTCAGTGGTACATATGGATCGAAATGGTAACATACTTGGACTGGAGGATTTTTATGCTAAATATGATACTGTTTGTTCTAAGGAGTTATATAACAAAATTATAATGAATATACCAGTAGCCCTTATTCAGGCAATTGGAAAAGATCCATTCCTACTTCTCTCCATGGATCTCGAGGTTTTTCCTGTGGCCTCATGGGCTCCTTTGGCCGTCGATATCTGTAGCGCTGGCAAGTCTCACAGTGTTGTACATAAGCTTCAATGTCCTTGTGCATGCCCGGCCAGTATAACACCCCGTGCACGTCTTTTGCACTTTTCTACACCCAAATGTCCTTCATGAACTAATCTGACCATTTGTGATGTCATGGACGTGGGTATGACTATTTTTGTGCCTTTTAAGGTTTGTATAAGATGATCTTTATTTAAAACAGGGGGGGACTTTCGGTCGATAGGGGGATGTGAAAGGAACAAGGTAGAGGAGCTCCCGCTAACTTTTTCAAAGTCCCCACTCCTCAATCTTTCAATCCATAACTAAAGTGTTATATTTTGCTCGGTTTCATTTTTTTCTTCTTTTTTTTTCTCGTTTTTTGTTTTTTAATTGCGCTTAAATGACCTCAAAACGCGTCAAAGCGGGGGAAAAGGAGGACGCGACACCTGGCTTAAATATGGCGGCCATCACCTTGCTTTTAGAGCAGCACAGAGAAACGCTAGCGACCGAGTTCAGAACGTCTTTTAGTTCAATGGAAACTAAACTCGACGAAGTTCGGTCTGCAGTGCAAGACCATGGGCAACGGCTCGGGTCTCTGGAGCTTGTCTCGGAGGATCTAAGCCAGCGTTTTAAAGAACTAGAGAATGTTTGCTCCGGCCTCAGCGACAGCAATACTAAACTACTGGCCAAAGTTACCGATTTGGAGAGCCGAAGCAGACGACAAAACCTGCGCATCTTGGGGCTGGCGGAGTCTGTCGAAGGTGGGCGTCCTACAGAGTTTTTTGCGGGTCTACTGTGCGACGTTTTTGGAAATGGTACGCTACCCACCCCGCCGGAGATTGATAGAGCCCATCGGTCACCTGTAGCAAAGCCGGATCCAGGACGGAGACCACGGCCTGTTATCATCCGCCTCCATCGCTATCAGACAAAGGATACTCTGATCCGAGAAGCCCGACGGAGGGGGAAGCTCGAGTACCATGGTCAGCAGATCCGCATCGTGGAGGACTATTGCCCGGAGGTTTTGGGTCAACGCGTAGAATACAGAGAAGTGATGGCCGAGTTGTATAAACGCGGACTCAAACCTGCCTCGTTGTACCCTGCACGACTCCGCATCACCCTTCTCAACGGTGACAGGAAGTGGCTACGCTCGGTCGCCGAGGCGAGGAAATTTGTGGATGGCCTACCTACTACGTTGGAATCTTCGTGAACGTCTGCTTGGATCGTATTAAACTGAATATTACTACCTTCTTCGTGTTTGCCTTTATGGTACAGAATTTGGATGTCTATGGCGGACTCGCTCAGATTGCTGTGGTAGCTACCACGTTTATCCGCATGGTAGTTACGTGAGTACTTTGCCTGAATTTATTTACTTTTTTTTTCTTTCTTTCTCCCTGTTGTTTTCGGATTGTGCAAGGACGCTTATAGGCAGTCTTGAACCTAATGGTTTGTATTTCTGTTATTTTGGTACATTGTTAATATACTTTGCCAATTTTCAGCAGTATGTAAACTTGGTAATATATTTTGCGTTGGTTTTGTTATGGATATGTTTTTTCAAGAAGTTCATAGTTAACCTTGGAGTGTATTTGAGTACCCAAAATTTATTTGGGAGCTGGAGATTTTTTGAGTGAGACAGGAAGAGTTTCTTTGTGAGGGTACACAATAGGTGTCTTGGTGAGCTTGCTGCTAGTTTTTTTGGCAGCTTTCCTGTTGATGGGTAGGGGGGTGGGTAGTGGGTGCGGGGGGGGGGGGGGGGGGAGACATCCTCTAGTGCCAGTCAAATCTCAGGAGATCGTTTTGGTTATGTCAGGACTATTTTGTTATCCATATCTGGAACCTTGTCTTTCAATGTACATGTTAACCTGCTTTTTTAAGATGGAGAATGGGTAGTCATTTAAACTTGGTGAGTTGAAATGTCAAGGGTTTAAACCACCCCGTTAAAAGAAGGAAGGTGTTCTCACACCTCAAACAGTATAAAGCAGCAGTTGCTTTTTTACAAGAAACACACATTCGAGGATCTGATAACTCTCGTCTTATGTCCCGGTGGTGGGGTCAACATTTTCATTCTACTTTTCAGGCTAAGGCTAGAGGTGTCTCAATTCTTATCAGCCAAAACATTCCCTTTGAGAAACATAATGTAATCTCGGATGACAATGGTCGGTATGTTTTTGTTTCAGGAAAACTATATAACACCAAAGTAATACTGGCCAATGTATATGCCCCCAATGCTGATAATGTAGATTTTTTTGAGCGTGTTTTCTCTCTACTACCGGATCTGAGCTCATACTCTCTCATACTTGGCAGTGATTTTAACTGTTGGCTGGATCCTGTGCTAGATCGATCTTCTGCTAACCCTGTTACAATTAGTAAATCTGCTTCATTTATTCAGTCCTTTTTATCTAATTATGGTGTCTCTGATGTATGGCGTTTTCTCCATCCTAATGATAGAGGGTACTCGTTCTTCTCACAGGTCCACCGTACTTATTCTAGGATTGATTATTTCCTAATTGATAGTCAGTTGATCTCACTAGTTCTCTCTTGTGATTACCGGGGCATAGTAATATCTGATCATGCCCCTGTTGTGTTATCCATGACCTTTCCCGATGTCTCCCAATACAAGAGACATTGGCGTTTTAACTCAACTCTCCTGACAGATAAGAACTTTTTGAAATTCATGGCAGAGCAAATAATATTCTTTTACCAAACAAATTCTACACCTGGGATCTCCACCCTGGTAATATGGGATACGTTAAAAGCCTACCTTATGGGACAAATTATTTCTTATACCGTTAACCTGAAGAAAAAGGCACATGCAGAGCGGCTTGAGTTGGCCAGTCAAATTAAAGAAATAGATCAGCTTTATGCTAAGTTCAAAAATCCTCAGCTGTATGATAAACGAGTGGAGCTCCAGGCTAAATTTGGCCTCCTCTCGACATATTCAATTGAACGCCAGCTTTTGAGGAGTAAGAGTTCGTTTTATATTCATAGTGATAAATCGGGCAAGATGCTAGCCAACCAGCTGAAAGGTGTCCAGGCAAAACGGCATATCACAAAAATTCGATTGGATAATGGTAACATCACTTCTGACTATTCTAAAATTAATGATACTTTCCGGACTTTCTACTCTCAACTCTATACTTCTGAAGCTCCACAAGATGGTACTCTGATGGAGAATTTTTTAAACTCTTTGAATATTCCTATGCTTTCCTCTGACAATAGGATGAGATTAGATGAACCTATTTCACAGGAGGAAATAGAGGCAGCCATTTCTTCTCTGCAGTCTGGTAAATCCCCAGGATCTGACGGTTTTCCTGTTGAATTTTTTAAAGCATTTTCATCGCTGCTATCACCTCAATTATGTTTAGTTTTGACTGATTCCCTTATGTGTGGTAAACTGCCTTCATCTTTTAATGAGGCATGCATCACCCTTGTCCCAAAAAAAGGTAAAGATCCTGTTGAATGTTCGTCATATAGGCCAATTTCCTTGTTAAATGTTGACGTTAAAATTTTAGCCAAAGTTTTAGCCCGCAGGCTGGAAAATATTATACCCTCTATATCTGAGGATCAAACCGGCTTTATAAAAAATCATTATTCCTATTTTAATATCCGTCGTTTATTTGATATATTATATTCCCCTTCCGGTCAGACTCCTGAATGTATCCTCTGTCTAGATGCAGAAAAGGCATTTGAATATTTATTTGCAACTTTAGAAAAATTCAATTTTGGATCTAAATTTATCTCTTGGATAAAGCTATTATATCTGTGCCCGTACGCTTCTGTTCTTACTAATTCACAACAGTCACAACCCTTTAATCTTCAACGGGGAACACGTCAAGGGTGCCCCTTAAGTCCATTGCTTTTTGATCTGGCTATAGAGCCACTTGCTATTGCACTTCGAAGCTGTGGGGATGTTTCAGGTATCTGGAGGAGAGGAGTTGAGCATAAAGTATCCCTGTACGCAGACGACTTGTTGATTTATGTGTCAAACCCGAGAATATCTCTGCCTTCCATGATTTCAATATTTACTCAATTTGGTAGTTTTTCAGGATATAAATTGAACTTGCACAAAAGTCAGTTGTTCCCTGTGGATGGAGCACCAATTTCTGAATATTCTAATTTCCCATTTAAATTGGCACAGGACCAATGTACTTACCTGGGTATAACAGTTACAAGGAAGCACAAATGGCTCTTTTAAAGAAAATTTTCTTACGCTATTGAATCATACAAAACAGTCCTTGACACAATGGTCCCCTCTTTCTGTATCTTTAGTGGGGAGAATTAATTCCGTTAAAATGAACGTACTACCTAAATTTTTGTATCTGTTCCAGTCAATACCTACCTTTATTCCTAAATCTTTTTTTGTTTCTTTAGATTCAGATATATCCTCTTATATATGGAGAGGAAGGCATCCCCGTTTGAATAAAGCTCATCTCCAGAAATCTAGGCGTTATGGGGGCCTGGCTTTGCCTAATTTCCGTTATTACTATTGGGCAGCTAATATACGCTGTATTGTGTTTTGGTTCTATTCCCAAAACAAAGATAATTGTCCATCCTGGGTGTCATTGGAATTGAATTCAGCTAAAGAATCTTCTGTTTTGGCACTTCTTGGATCCTCACTTCCTTTAGCCCGAAACAAGTCAATTGATAATCCGGTTGTCTGGCGTACTGTGAGAGTATGGGCTCAGATGAGAAAACACTTCAATTTAACTGGTTTTTCTCTTTTGAGTCCAATTTTATCAAATCATCTTTTTCAGCCCTCTTTATCCGACCCTGTATTTTATGATTGGCATAGAAAGGGAATTGTGTGTTTTAATGATTTGTTTTTCAACAATAGCTTCGCATCTTTTACTCAACTTTCTGATAAATTTGATCTCCCAAATACTCATTTTTTTAGATATCTGCAGATTAGACACTTTCTCAAATCTCTAATTCGGACTTTCCCTGAGTCACCAGTTATGAATGCAGCTGATATGTTTCTTACTTTGCAACCAACGCGCAAAGGGTTAATATCCGTTATTTATGACAAACTGGCTGGTATGAAATGTCCTTCTATTAATAGAATCAAAACTGCTTGGGAACAGGATTTTAACGTGTCATTGAGTGAGGACACTTGGGACTCAATATTTAAGTTGGTTAATTCAACATCTTTATGTGCCCGCCATTGTCTTTTACAGTTTAAAATTGTGCACAGAGTTCATATGTCCAAAGTCAAACTATCGCGTATTTACCCGAATGTGGATCCCCGCTGTGACAAATGTGGAAATGAGGATGCTTCGCTTATTCACATGTACTGGTCGTGTCCTAGTCTTGAAGAATACTGGAGGGGGATATTTCAAACCCTGTCCTTAGTCCTCAAACAGCCTATACACCCCGACCCTTTGATCGCGCTCTTTGGCCTCAGTGATGCTGATACATGTCTGACCCCGGTGAAACGCCGGACACTATCCTTTGCTTCCCTTCTAGCCAGACGTGCAGTCTTACTCAGATGGAAAGGTGCTGCTCCACCCACCCATGCTCAATGGATGATGGACCTTATGTCCTGTTTAAGCCTCGAAAAGATACGCTACTCGATTAGTGATACCAGCAAAGAATTTCAGAAGTTATGGGGGCCCTTCCTGGAGTATTTTTCAAGTCTTCGGTCTCAGACTCCGTCTATTAGTAATACCCAGTAAGGTTCCAGAAACAATATTGTCGTCGTGTTCTTTTTAATTAATCAATCTGGCAAGAGGATGGGGTTATTATGTGGTAAGGTTTTTGGGTTTAGAGTTGCAGACCTTGTTATCATTACTGTTTTTTGAATATGTCTAAATTATCATTTTTTCCTATAATACTCTACTGCAATGTTATCTGATTTCTTCATGCAACCCTTTCAGAATTGACGTATTTAGTGAGGTCATATTTAGTGAGGTCTTTTGAAATAACGTGTGTGCTTTTTGTTTTGTTGCTGGTGTCTTTTTCATGTTTTAAAATCAATAAAAATATCTTTGAGAAAACAGGGGTGGCCAATGTTATCCGCAAAGGGCCAATGTGTATGCGGGTTTTCGCTGAAACTCCCTAATTAGATTACTAATTAGAGGACTGATTGGCTGAAGAGTCCTCACACCTGGGTTTGAACAGCAGACCTACAGGTTATCACAAAAAACCTGCATACACACCGGCCCTTTGCAGATAAGATTGGCCACCCCTGATTTAAAACAACAAAAGGGGAGATGTATTGATATGTAATGTGCTATGTGTAGTTCCACCACTAGTGGGCAGTGTGACATTTGGTTATAAGCCTGCTAATAGTAACGTGTGTAATGGCAGTTTCTTCAAGTAAAGGTTCCAACTATGCAGCACTGGTGTATGTGTCTCGTCAATACATCTGATCATCCAACTATATAGCCTAGTAGTTGGCCATTACTAGAAATAGCATAGGAATCCATGGACAGTATTTTTTTTAGCAGGCAAAAAAAAAATCGGACCAAGATGGGACAGGAATCATTCGTTTTGGGATTGCGCGGTACAGGATTTTAAACGTTATTTTGCATGGGATCGGGACGGTACAGGAATTTTTCGTGGCAGGGGAATGGTACCAGAGTGAAAATCCACTCCCGAGTCACCCTCTGGCCTAGACCAACCCGAGGCTCCTGAGCAGTATTCGGCTCTTTGAGTGCCCCCTTGTTGCTTTGAAAAAGAATGAAGAAATAGGCGTAACTCAAAGTAATTTTAATCATTTTTATTAGAGGAAAGTAAAACGTAACTGTTAAAGCAGTCATATCTGGTTTAGTTTACGTGGACTTAACTGTCTATTAAAAAACCACCAGTAGTTTAAAGTGTGATGTAACACATTAATACTGTGGATCAACACACATTATTTATCACTGGCTACCAAGAAGAATTAAAAATACATGAGGAAAATCATGAATTTAAAGATGAATGGATGTATGTTTGCTTTCATAGCCTCTACAGTTGGCTTCCCTGTATATTTAATATGCACTGAGAAGCAATCAAACAACAAGCAGTCAAATGTCCTTTGTCATATCTTGCGTGTATTTAATGTTTATATTTCAGATATAGAGATTCGGGTGTAAAGTCTGAAACAGTGGCAAGCACAGCACTGTGCGACGAATTATACAAATGTGTATAACTTCAAACCTATCTACCAACTCACTCTGGTATGAAGCGTTTTAATTGCAGTTAGCTAGGGAAGACTCTCCACATGCACTTGAGAGAAAAGAAGAGTGTGAACTGGATAAAGTTTAAGAAATTGCTGCGATACCCTTAAAAAACACAGATCTTTGAAGTGCATTCATTGGGAATAAATGAAGCGGCCATGGATAAAACCATTAATACAAGCAAAGGATAAATCCTGCTTGGGATCAACATTTTACCTGTCCTGATGCTAACAGAACAGCGACAAAAGTTATAGTTACGTGATGTATAGAAATATAACCAGACAACAATACAGTAGGGTGCAAGATTTTATTGAATGCACATTTTAAGTAGAGTGCATTTTATTTGAGCACATGGCAGCCACAGTTCCTCTTCCTGCGCAGGGTTACGGGGATATTAATATCCCAGAAGAGCAGCACAACATAGGCTGCAAAAAGGCTGCGACAGGAGGACTTCATTTGGGGCTGCCCTTGGTCTGGTGGTAGGAGACTCTTAGGTTGAACATGGAACCCATTTCTTGAAATTCTGTGGTGAACAGAGCCAGCACCAACCATCAGACTAGTGTTACCTGAAGCATAATAACTCCTAATGCATCCAGCACCATTTTAACTCCTTAAAACTAAGCCCAGTACCTTGATGAGCATCTTGGGTATCCTGAGGAGGGATTTGATAAAAGTGCTGACCCTCCTATGTCTGCTGCCCAATCTAATTTTTGGGGCCTGGGCGTCTCCCTCACAGTCTGCATCACCTGAAAACAATAATGCAGGATGAGTACAGGCCTTTGTACCACCTTCCTTTAACTTCTTCTTGAGCTTTGGCCATGGGCATATGCTAATCACTCTGTTGAAAGGTGTGCGATCCGCAGGTGATACAGTACCTGTCTCGGCTGCTGTAGCTGGACTGCAGAAATCGTCAGGGACAGCAGGGGTGCATATTTCCTGACCATGAGGTGGGTTGCGGTCCAGGTGGAGAAAATACAAAATGATGTTTCTCCGCAAAGACTCCACAGACTCCTTGAGCTTCTTGTCGGCAATGTCAGCCGCCGGTTCAACAATGAAGCACCTTGATTTGCTTCTGTGTACGGTGAAGCTGAAATTAGTAGTTTTAAAAAATACCTCCACGCGCCAGACTGCCTTCATTTGGTTGCACATTTTAATGCTTAATTGATTGTTAAAGAGAGAGAACTGAATGGGTCTTGCTATGGTGCTGCAAAAGGTCGTTCTGAGACTCGGGAACTGCGCCTCAGAATTTATACGTGGCTATTGCCTACGTAGTCTTAGAACGCCTTCGTCACAATCGTCTCCATGGAAATGGAATTCAGCGGGACAGCGTCACGTGTGGCAAATGCAGCCAATGACATACCTAGTTGTGACAGCGATGGCTTGCCTAGGGGAAGTTTAACATAATAACATTTCCATCCTCACAATGACTTTCTTTGCGGTCCGAATCGATCCAATAACAAGGTTTCCTGTACCGATGCTGATAATCTGTGCCGGCCAGACAACCCTGCGACAAAAATCGGCCACGGACTGACGATGAGGTGAAATTTGACGATTTGGGTGAGGGGGGTTGCCGGCAGATTAATCATTACTTCCCCTAGACTGGGGATGGGAAGCAAATAATATCCAAAGGGGAGCAGCGGAACCGGGAATCATAATATATTTATAAATACGGTGGAAACTGCATATAGTGATCAGTCGCATATATAGCTCAAAAAGCAATTGGGACAAAATCATTACTGTACAAATTCTGTTTAAATAATTCGCGTATAATAATCAAGTAGTCCGCTTACAGTGTTTGTTTTAAGCGTGATAACAAATTAAAACTGGTATTTTATTTTATTTTTTACTTTACTTTGATCGCCCTACTAGTACTTTACCTTGCGGTAGCCCATCTGCTTCTGACTATAGATACCCGAAGCTAATGCGGTGTGCACAGAAAACATGACAGGACAGTCATTTTCTCTCAGTGACAAATATAGGCTCATTAAAGCTTATGATAAGCTGCCAAAAACAAGCCACCGAGATGCAGCAGCGAAACTACAATAAGCCCTTTGAGGCAACGTAGCGTCGTGAAAATGCGCTGTTAATAAAATTGAATATTGAATATTTATGTACAGTGATACTGTATTGTATTAATATAGCCTATTTGAATAATACACAGTTCAGTAATTTAATTTATACAGCACTGTAATTTGAAAATTGTTCGAAATAGCTAGCCTATACTGTACTTTGAAATTATTCATAAAATTAAGTAAATAGCGAAGCTGTCCGTTTTATTGCCTTATGTCCATGAAATAAATATACAAATCTCAATTACATGGGTCTCTGCCTGAGACATAAAGGAGAAGAAAAAAAAATCATGATAAATATTGGTGATCGAATGGAAGCGGTCACCTGATTAGCGCGTGACGTGTGGGTAACGGCCGGCGACAGTCAGTTTAAAACATGGAGTCAGAGAAAACGGCGTTGCAACGTAAAGTCGGAGTATATATGATCCCTGCGTGACTTTTAAGGATCTGTTGGGCAAGTCCGCAACTTTAAAGACGTTTGTAAGATGGAGTAGAGTGCGATGGAGTACCAACTCCCTACGCTGCTTGTAATACGTGCAAAGTCATAGTCAAATATGCACCTGACTCCGGGACAATTAGCATGTCGAGACACACTTGTAGCAGCAGATCGCTTGGTAATGAAGTGCAGCGAGAAGTTCCAGAAATTGTGAAGATCAGGCTCAGGAACACGATGGCTCGCATGTGGAGGCAAGATTTGAGACCTTTTGTTTTTATAGAAGGACAAGAATTCATCGACGTGGCGAAGGACTTGCTTCTCATCGGTGCGACTTGCATTGAGATCGAAGGAGTCTTAGCACGGAGTGTTTCTCGCCATCTCGAGAAGGATTATGAAAAAATAAAGAAATTTGTAATAGAACGGCTCCAACAGGTATGCCTGCTTTCAATATATCTCGGCTACGTGTTGTAATTGTTATGCTGGTATAATGAAGTACACGTACTAGATTTGGAGTAGGCTTCACTCTAGTACTCTGTCAGCTTTTAACAGTGCTGGACCAATTATATGAATAACTGAACAGAATAGTGATGGGCCACACTTTGCTTATTAGTAGTTTATTTTAGTCAAACGCAGATTATATACACTTCTCGCACAAACGCGCGTTTTGTCCTAATGTCTTCTTGAATCAGTGTGCACACGTGCGATCCTGCCCTATTCTGTTCTGTCTTCCGAAGTAAACATGCCTTCAATATATTCTGGTTAATGTGTTGTGTGACCAGTTTGCCGCAAGGAGCCCTCGAGCCACGCGGGAAGCTCCTTGCTGGGAGTCGGGCTGTGGAAACTAAGGGTGCGTTCGACTTGGCCTTAGGTCTGTCTGCAGCTGACGTGACGTGGAGCGAGATCTGCCGGCGGCTGCAGGGGTGGAGTATAAACTGACTGCAGCCAAGTCGGACAACTTCTACTCCTAATCTGCGAGAGCTGACTACAATGGCAGCACTGCCAGAAGATAACGATGAAACAAATAAAGCAGCGCAACACTGCAGTAACTAACAATAAATAAACCAGTAACTTACGTGTACTATTAGAGCATTTATGTCATTTATTTAAACTTTATTTTACCAGGTAAATTAACTGAAAACCAGTTCTCACTGCTTTAGGTGATATTCGGGAGAAATAGCAGATAAAGCATCGGAACTTCCTGGGATACCAACGTCATTCGTGTAATTAAACTCTTCAGCCAATAAGGGCAAAGTTCTGTCGTCATGGAGGCGGTTCCAGTTTGTGCAGCCGACTGAGAGGCGCTGCTCGATCTGTGTTGATGACTGGATGGCAAGACGTATTCAGTCAGTGGTACATATGGATCGAAATGGTAACATACTTGGACTGGAGGATTTTTATGCTAAATATGATACTGTTTGTTCTAAGGAGTTATATAACAAAATTATAATGAATATACCAGTAGCCCTTATTCAGGCAATTGGAAAAGATCCATTCCTACTTCTCTCCATGGATCTCGAGGTTTTTCCTGTGGCCTCATGGGCTCCTTTGGCCGTCGATATCTGTAGCGCTGGCAAGTCTCACAGTGTTGTACATAAGCTTCAATGTCCTTGTGCATGCCCGGCCAGTATAACACCCCGTGCACGTCTTTTGCACTTTTCTACACCCAAATGTCCTTCATGAACTAATCTGACCATTTGTGATGTCATGGACGTGGGTATGACTATTTTTGTGCCTTTTAAGGTTTGTATAAGATGATCTTTATTTAAAACAGGGGGGGACTTTCGGTCGATAGGGGGATGTGAAAGGAACAAGGTAGAGGAGCTCCCGCTAACTTTTTCAAAGTCCCCACTCCTCAATCTTTCAATCCATAACTAAAGTGTTATATTTTGCTCGGTTTCATTTTTTTCTTCTTTTTTTTTCTCGTTTTTTGTTTTTTAATTGCGCTTAAATGACCTCAAAACGCGTCAAAGCGGGGGAAAAGGAGGACGCGACACCTGGCTTAAATATGGCGGCCATCACCTTGCTTTTAGAGCAGCACAGAGAAACGCTAGCGACCGAGTTCAGAACGTCTTTTAGTTCAATGGAAACTAAACTCGACGAAGTTCGGTCTGCAGTGCAAGACCATGGGCAACGGCTCGGGTCTCTGGAGCTTGTCTCGGAGGATCTAAGCCAGCGTTTTAAAGAACTAGAGAATGTTTGCTCCGGCCTCAGCGACAGCAATACTAAACTACTGGCCAAAGTTACCGATTTGGAGAGCCGAAGCAGACGACAAAACCTGCGCATCTTGGGGCTGGCGGAGTCTGTCGAAGGTGGGCGTCCTACAGAGTTTTTTGCGGGTCTACTGTGCGACGTTTTTGGAAATGGTACGCTACCCACCCCGCCGGAGATTGATAGAGCCCATCGGTCACCTGTAGCAAAGCCGGATCCAGGACGGAGACCACGGCCTGTTATCATCCGCCTCCATCGCTATCAGACAAAGGATACTCTGATCCGAGAAGCCCGACGGAGGGGGAAGCTCGAGTACCATGGTCAGCAGATCCGCATCGTGGAGGACTATTGCCCGGAGGTTTTGGGTCAACGCGTAGAATACAGAGAAGTGATGGCCGAGTTGTATAAACGCGGACTCAAACCTGCCTCGTTGTACCCTGCACGACTCCGCATCACCCTTCTCAACGGTGACAGGAAGTGGCTACGCTCGGTCGCCGAGGCGAGGAAATTTGTGGATGGCCTACCTACTACGTTGGAATCTTCGTGAACGTCTGCTTGGATCGTATTAAACTGAATATTACTACCTTCTTCGTGTTTGCCTTTATGGTACAGAATTTGGATGTCTATGGCGGACTCGCTCAGATTGCTGTGGTAGCTACCACGTTTATCCGCATGGTAGTTACGTGAGTACTTTGCCTGAATTTATTTACTTTTTTTTTCTTTCTTTCTCCCTGTTGTTTTCGGATTGTGCAAGGACGCTTATAGGCAGTCTTGAACCTAATGGTTTGTATTTCTGTTATTTTGGTACATTGTTAATATACTTTGCCAATTTTCAGCAGTATGTAAACTTGGTAATATATTTTGCGTTGGTTTTGTTATGGATATGTTTTTTCAAGAAGTTCATAGTTAACCTTGGAGTGTATTTGAGTACCCAAAATTTATTTGGGAGCTGGAGATTTTTTGAGTGAGACAGGAAGAGTTTCTTTGTGAGGGTACACAATAGGTGTCTTGGTGAGCTTGCTGCTAGTTTTTTTGGCAGCTTTCCTGTTGATGGGTAGGGGGGTGGGTAGTGGGTGCGGGGGGGGGGGGGGGGGGGAGACATCCTCTAGTGCCAGTCAAATCTCAGGAGATCGTTTTGGTTATGTCAGGACTATTTTGTTATCCATATCTGGAACCTTGTCTTTCAATGTACATGTTAACCTGCTTTTTTAAGATGGAGAATGGGTAGTCATTTAAACTTGGTGAGTTGAAATGTCAAGGGTTTAAACCACCCCGTTAAAAGAAGGAAGGTGTTCTCACACCTCAAACAGTATAAAGCAGCAGTTGCTTTTTTACAAGAAACACACATTCGAGGATCTGATAACTCTCGTCTTATGTCCCGGTGGTGGGGTCAACATTTTCATTCTACTTTTCAGGCTAAGGCTAGAGGTGTCTCAATTCTTATCAGCCAAAACATTCCCTTTGAGAAACATAATGTAATCTCGGATGACAATGGTCGGTATGTTTTTGTTTCAGGAAAACTATATAACACCAAAGTAATACTGGCCAATGTATATGCCCCCAATGCTGATAATGTAGATTTTTTTGAGCGTGTTTTCTCTCTACTACCGGATCTGAGCTCATACTCTCTCATACTTGGCAGTGATTTTAACTGTTGGCTGGATCCTGTGCTAGATCGATCTTCTGCTAACCCTGTTACAATTAGTAAATCTGCTTCATTTATTCAGTCCTTTTTATCTAATTATGGTGTCTCTGATGTATGGCGTTTTCTCCATCCTAATGATAGAGGGTACTCGTTCTTCTCACAGGTCCACCGTACTTATTCTAGGATTGATTATTTCCTAATTGATAGTCAGTTGATCTCACTAGTTCTCTCTTGTGATTACCGGGGCATAGTAATATCTGATCATGCCCCTGTTGTGTTATCCATGACCTTTCCCGATGTCTCCCAATACAAGAGACATTGGCGTTTTAACTCAACTCTCCTGACAGATAAGAACTTTTTGAAATTCATGGCAGAGCAAATAATATTCTTTTACCAAACAAATTCTACACCTGGGATCTCCACCCTGGTAATATGGGATACGTTAAAAGCCTACCTTATGGGACAAATTATTTCTTATACCGTTAACCTGAAGAAAAAGGCACATGCAGAGCGGCTTGAGTTGGCCAGTCAAATTAAAGAAATAGATCAGCTTTATGCTAAGTTCAAAAATCCTCAGCTGTATGATAAACGAGTGGAGCTCCAGGCTAAATTTGGCCTCCTCTCGACATATTCAATTGAACGCCAGCTTTTGAGGAGTAAGAGTTCGTTTTATATTCATAGTGATAAATCGGGCAAGATGCTAGCCAACCAGCTGAAAGGTGTCCAGGCAAAACGGCATATCACAAAAATTCGATTGGATAATGGTAACATCACTTCTGACTATTCTAAAATTAATGATACTTTCCGGACTTTCTACTCTCAACTCTATACTTCTGAAGCTCCACAAGATGGTACTCTGATGGAGAATTTTTTAAACTCTTTGAATATTCCTATGCTTTCCTCTGACAATAGGATGAGATTAGATGAACCTATTTCACAGGAGGAAATAGAGGCAGCCATTTCTTCTCTGCAGTCTGGTAAATCCCCAGGATCTGACGGTTTTCCTGTTGAATTTTTTAAAGCATTTTCATCGCTGCTATCACCTCAATTATGTTTAGTTTTGACTGATTCCCTTATGTGTGGTAAACTGCCTTCATCTTTTAATGAGGCATGCATCACCCTTGTCCCAAAAAAAGGTAAAGATCCTGTTGAATGTTCGTCATATAGGCCAATTTCCTTGTTAAATGTTGACGTTAAAATTTTAGCCAAAGTTTTAGCCCGCAGGCTGGAAAATATTATACCCTCTATATCTGAGGATCAAACCGGCTTTATAAAAAATCATTATTCCTATTTTAATATCCGTCGTTTATTTGATATATTATATTCCCCTTCCGGTCAGATTCCTGAATGTATCCTCTGTCTAGATGCAGAAAAGGCATTTGAATATTTATTTGCAACTTTAGAAAAATTCAATTTTGGATCTAAATTTATCTCTTGGATAAAGCTATTATATCTGTGCCCGTACGCTTCTGTTCTTACTAATTCACAACAGTCACAACCCTTTAATCTTCAACGGGGAACACGTCAAGGGTGCCCCTTAAGTCCATTGCTTTTTGATCTGGCTATAGAGCCACTTGCTATTGCACTTCGAAGCTGTGGGGATGTTTCAGGTATCTGGAGGAGAGGAGTTGAGCATAAAGTATCCCTGTACGCAGACGACTTGTTGATTTATGTGTCAAACCCGAGAATATCTCTGCCTTCCATGATTTCAATATTTACTCAATTTGGTAGTTTTTCAGGATATAAATTGAACTTGCACAAAAGTCAGTTGTTCCCTGTGGATGGAGCACCAATTTCTGAATATTCTAATTTCCCATTTAAATTGGCACAGGACCAATGTACTTACCTGGGTATAACAGTTACAAGGAAGCACAAATGGCTCTTTTAAAGAAAATTTTCTTACGCTATTGAATCATACAAAACAGTCCTTGACACAATGGTCCCCTCTTTCTGTATCTTTAGTGGGGAGAATTAATTCCGTTAAAATGAACGTACTACCTAAATTTTTGTATCTGTTCCAGTCAATACCTACCTTTATTCCTAAATCTTTTTTTGTTTCTTTAGATTCAGATATATCCTCTTATATATGGAGAGGAAGGCATCCCCGTTTGAATAAAGCTCATCTCCAGAAATCTAGGCGTTATGGGGGCCTGGCTTTGCCTAATTTCCGTTATTACTATTGGGCAGCTAATATACGCTGTATTGTGTTTTGGTTCTATTCCCAAAACAAAGATAATTGTCCATCCTGGGTGTCATTGGAATTGAATTCAGCTAAAGAATCTTCTGTTTTGGCACTTCTTGGATCCTCACTTCCTTTAGCCCGAAACAAGTCAATTGATAATCCGGTTGTCTGGCGTACTGTGAGAGTATGGGCTCAGATGAGAAAACACTTCAATTTAACTGGTTTTTCTCTTTTGAGTCCAATTTTATCAAATCATCTTTTTCAGCCCTCTTTATCCGACCCTGTATTTTATGATTGGCATAGAAAGGGAATTGTGTGTTTTAATGATTTGTTTTTCAACAATAGCTTCGCATCTTTTACTCAACTTTCTGATAAATTTGATCTCCCAAATACTCATTTTTTTAGATATCTGCAGATTAGACACTTTCTCAAATCTCTAATTCGGACTTTCCCTGAGTCACCAGTTATGAATGCAGCTGATATGTTTCTTACTTTGCAACCAACGCGCAAAGGGTTAATATCCGTTATTTATGACAAACTGGCTGGTATGAAATGTCCTTCTATTAATAGAATCAAAACTGCTTGGGAACAGGATTTTAACGTGTCATTGAGTGAGGACACTTGGGACTCAATATTTAAGTTGGTTAATTCAACATCTTTATGTGCCCGCCATTGTCTTTTACAGTTTAAAATTGTGCACAGAGTTCATATGTCCAAAGTCAAACTATCGCGTATTTACCCGAATGTGGATCCCCGCTGTGACAAATGTGGAAATGAGGATGCTTCGCTTATTCACATGTACTGGTCGTGTCCTAGTCTTGAAGAATACTGGAGGGGGATATTTCAAACCCTGTCCTTAGTCCTCAAACAGCCTATACACCCCGACCCTTTGATCGCGCTCTTTGGCCTCAGTGATGCTGATACATGTCTGACCCCGGTGAAACGCCGGACACTATCCTTTGCTTCCCTTCTAGCCAGACGTGCAGTCTTACTCAGATGGAAAGGTGCTGCTCCACCCACCCATGCTCAATGGATGATGGACCTTATGTCCTGTTTAAGCCTCGAAAAGATACGCTACTCGATTAGTGATACCAGCAAAGAATTTCAGAAGTTATGGGGGCCCTTCCTGGAGTATTTTTCAAGTCTTCGGTCTCAGACTCCGTCTATTAGTAATACCCAGTAAGGTTCCAGAAACAATATTGTCGTCGTGTTCTTTTTAATTAATCAATCTGGCAAGAGGATGGGGTTATTATGTGGTAAGGTTTTTGGGTTTAGAGTTGCAGACCTTGTTATCATTACTGTTTTTTGAATATGTCTAAATTATCATTTTTTCCTATAATACTCTACTGCAATGTTATCTGATTTCTTCATGCAACCCTTTCAGAATTGACGTATTTAGTGAGGTCATATTTAGTGAGGTCTTTTGAAATAACGTGTGTGCTTTTTGTTTTGTTGCTGGTGTCTTTTTCATGTTTTAAAATCAATAAAAATATCTTTGAGAAAACAGGGGTGGCCAATGTTATCCGCAAAGGGCCAATGTGTATGCGGGTTTTCGCTGAAACTCCCTAATTAGATTACTAATTAGAGGACTGATTGGCTGAAGAGTCCTCACACCTGGGTTTGAACAGCAGACCTACAGGTTATCACAAAAAACCTGCATACACACCGGCCCTTTGCAGATAAGATTGGCCACCCCTGATTTAAAACAACAAAAGGGGAGATGTATTGATATGTAATGTGCTATGTGTAGTTCCACCACTAGTGGGCAGTGTGACATTTGGTTATAAGCCTGCTAATAGTAACGTGTGTAATGGCAGTTTCTTCAAGTAAAGGTTCCAACTATGCAGCACTGGTGTATGTGTCTCGTCAATACATCTGATCATCCAACTATATAGCCTAGTAGTTGACCATTACTAGAAATAGCATAGGAATCCATGGACAGTATTTTTTTTAGCAGGCAAAAAAAAAATC